>NC_056735.1:858163482-858298482 GCF_019279795.1 Protopterus annectens | reverse complement strand
ATATATATATATATATATTTCTACACTTGTAAATATTTTGTAAATAAGAATTATTTTTGTATAAAATAAAGGATCTCTACCTTTAGAGATGCTAGATAGCACTGGAGGGCTCCTACAGCTGCAAGGAAGAGGCCTAAGGGAAGCATTATCATGGAGGAAGAAAGAAAATCTATGGAGTGTTTGGTAAAGGAAAATGCAAATTTGGGAAAAAACTGTTCAATATGGAGCTCAGAATTTAAACAAAGATTCCTTTCTGGTGGATGTTACAGATGATCAGCATTTAGCTGTTTCCATGGAGAAGGAAGTAAGCAAGCAGTGATACATATAACAGAACTGGCATCAGGAGGGCTTGTAGATAATGTTATGTTAAAAATAATCGAGCATGATGATCCAGGTGACAATTGTTTGGTTTCATGGGGTGAGATGGCAGATAAATGTTTTGGAAGTGATGATTATGTTGCAGCAGAGAATGCAGCAGTAAAAATATATGCAGCAGTGCAGAAAATAAAGGGAAAGTAGCAACAAACTGAGAAGGTGTCTGGTTTTGAAGCAGCAGATAATGCAGTAACTAAAACATATGCAGCAGTGACAACAAGCAAAAGTGCGAGAAGCAACAAACTGTAAGTAAAACCATTTTGAAAAGAAGACCAGCAGTGAGAATAAGAACAAAAAAATGACACTATAATAAAGAGAGATTAGGAACAATTTGTTAACTGTTATGTTTTTTAAAGCTCAATAATTTTTTTCTTGTATATGTATCGGGAAAGAGTTTTTGTGACAACATTTGAATCTGAGGGTCTGATGATGAAATTTGTGGAATTGTGTACAAAAAAAAAACATTTATCAATGGAACAATTTTTTTGTTTTCTGGTAGTAAATTAAATGTTAAAAAATGTTACTTTGCAGTTTAGAACTGATGAACTGGAACTAGATTATGTTAAAAAATGCATGCAGGATTTGTGTGAAACTGTTGAAAACATTGCAAAATTTAAAGATGAGAAAGATGTATGGATTGCAAGGTAGAGGTTGGAGAAATATGAAAAAAAACATGGTGCAACATTTGCCAAGTATTATTTTTGTAGCTGGCAATAGAAGGACATTAAGATATGCTGGCCAGCCTAAATCTTTCTTTTGAGGGACTTTTTTCATTTAATTAATGATTTTTTTAAATAATGTTATTGATTTTAAAGAAGTAAATATAAACAATTACATGTTCTTTTAACATAAGGATATTTACAATTCAAAAAGTTTTCACTTAAGCATTCACATAACAATGTTTAACAAATAAAGTGAAATTACTAAAACTATATACAAAGACATCCATTGAATATCATTACGTTGCCTAGTATTTGATTATTCCATATATATAACACTTAGAGAGGTTGAAATTTGATTTATATGATATTGTCAATCTCTTTTCAACAAATTCTGTAGATTAACCCATATATATGATAGTTATAAGTTTTTCTAGATGTTCTAGATGTCATAATTGCAATCTGCAATTGACAAACTTCCATTAGAGTTTTCTTAAAATCATTATAGGAAGTAGGGAATTCAGATATCCAGTTTCTTGTTATAGTTTCCCTGGCTACTGCCATTATTGCCCAAAGTAAGGAATGTTTAACTTTTTTTTACACAACCAGGTATGGGTATATTGAAGAGTACTAATGATTTGGTCAAAATAAAATTATCTGTGAATATTGCTTGTAGGAGTTATTTAATGTTTATCCCAAAATACACTTAAAGCAGGGCAGTCATAAAACATATGGTTCCAGTCAATGATTGTGTTAGACTTACATCTGTTGCAAATATTTAGTGTACCATTAATGTTGTTCATTAGTTGAGGAGTGTAGAAAGATCTATATAAAAATCTCCAGGAATATATTTTCCATTTAAGTGAAAGTGTTGTTTTCCCTGTAGAATCTAATATATTTGTTTTATCTAGATCCCTTGGAAGTGTGTTATTAACTGCATAAAAATGGTTCCAGAAATTAGCAGGACAACAATATGTTTCTTCTCTGATAAGTCTGTATAAAATGCCATGTTATCTGAATAAGTTTGTTTATGTTGAATAACTGAATAAAAGAAATCTTGCAGTATACTAGCGATCTGTTTATTAGCAGAAGTGATTGGGTTCATCTTATTTTGTAAGAATAGTCTGAGGGATTGTATGTTAAGCCATAGGGAGTTGTCTAACTGATATTCACTTATTATCTGATCTACATCCTTCACCCTATCATCTGTAATAAGTTGAAACCAATACAAAATACCTTTTTGTTTAATCAGGGTAATTTTTATCTATATCTGAGGATTGTAAGGATTCTTGAGTAAAGGCTATCGGGGAAAATTGTAAAAAAAAGTTCCTTGTACTTAGTGTGTTTAAATATAAAGTTTCTAAAATGTATTAGTATGTTGTGTAGCTAAATGAATGTTTGAGTATGCTGTGTAACATGAAGTAATCTTTAAGTATACATAATATTGGGTTATTTATAAATTCTAATTTGTATGGCTGTGGTTTAGATATTAATAGCATAGCTGAGGATTCCAAGAATATTTTCCATTTGGCCTGATATGGTGTATCTAAAAGTTGTGCTATGGACCTAATAATAGCTGCATTAAAATAAAGGTTCAAATCAGGAAAGGCTATGCCCCTTTTGTTTCAACTATGAAGGTGGTGTTTAAGTGCTATTCTAGGTTTCCTGGGAAACAAAAAAAAATTAATAACAGAGAATTGATCTTATTAATGAAACTTTACTGGGAAGTATTAAAATAGATTTATAATATAGAGAATTTTAGGAAGGATTATCATTTTAATGATAGTTAACCTTTCCTCAGTTGTAAATATAATTGTATTCCAATAGAGTTTGAATATTTACATAACATATATTATAATTTAGTTTTGTGATTAATTTAATATCTTTAGCAAGAATGATGCCTAAATATGTAATTTGATCTGTGATGTATTTGTTAGTGTCTTTGTTAATGTTTCTCTTATTATTGTTTAAATATATAGGTAGGATCTTAGTTTTATTATCATTGAATGTCAGTCCAGATATAAATTGAAATATGTTAACAGCTTCAAATAAGGCTGTTATGGAAGAATGATCTCCTTTAGTAGTGATGAGCATATCATCAGCAAATAACTGAATTTTAGAAGTTATTTCATCACTAATTTCCAAACCTTCTATGTTTTAATTTCCTCGTATATCGTTAGCCTATGTTTCCATTATGAGAGTAAGCAATAAGGGAGATAAGGGACAGCCTTGTTTTGTTCCTTTAGTGATGGGTATTTGAGTCGATGTGTATGATCCAATTTTGATATAAGCCAGAGTGCCTTTATAAAGACGTAATAGTAAATTAATAAAATTATGCTAAAAGTTTAAACAGTGTAATAATGTGAATAGATAATCCCAATGTATTAAATCGAATGCTGAGTTAATGTCAAGACTAACCAGAAACAAGTTCTTTTTTCTTTCTGTGTGAATTATCAATTAAAATAAGAGACCGTTTGATGTTATCATATGTATTCTATTAGTTACAAAACCTGTTAGGTCATCATTAATTAACTGGGGTAAGAATTTTTTTAGTCTATCAGCATAGATGTTCATAAACATTTTATAATCAATATTTAAAAGAGTTATGGACCTATATGATGTACATAATTTAGGGTCCTTACTAGATTTAAGAATGGGTGAAATAAAAGTTTATTTCCAGGATAGTGGAAAAATAATGTCATTCTGGGCTTTATGGAATACATTATGTAGTAAAGAAATAGCTGTTTTAGGCATGATTTTATACAATTCAGGTATGATGCCATCATTGCCTGGTGCTTTGTTCTGTTTAAGTTTGTTAATTTGAGTTTGCATGTCCGGTAAAGATATCTGTTTATCGTTGATTTCTGATTGTTGTTTGTTGAGTGTGGCATACAGGTTTTTTAATGTATTGTTTTATCTTATATAATGGTTGAATGATCTGAGATGTTTGATTTATCATGTGAAAATGATGTCTAAATTCATCAATTATGTCAAGTATATTATAAACCTTTTTCTTTTTTCTAGACGAATATATTTCTTTAATATGATTATGTTTGTTGAGTCTTTCGGGTTTATTGAATAGGCTAGGAATTTAAATTTCTCTAAGGAAATCATAGTCTTATGATGTAAGATTGAACTATATTCTTCCTTAGTTTTATTTATTTAACCTGTAATAGTTTTAGATGCGAACTTGTCATTAGTTTTAAGATGTAATCTATCTAATTTGTCTTGTATTTTTTTTAAGTCTTCGTCCCAGGACTTCCTTTTGTTATAATACCATTTATTTATTTGTCTGTATAAGTAAGCTTTTAATGCATCCCATACATAAATGTCATGAGAGTTGGATGTTTGATTGGGTTTTATAAAATTTTGTGTTTCTTCTTCAAAAAATGTTTGCATTTCTTTTAATTGAGTTATATATGCCGGTATTCTTCTTATATGAGTCATTGAGGTGTCATTTAAATAAAGCTCAAATATAATTGTATTATGATATGAAATAGGGCAAGACACAATCTTGGTGTTTTTAAATCATTTATTATTTGTGTGGATATGATTACCCTATCTATTCTAGAGTATGATTTGAATCTATTAGAATAGAATGTAACTTGAGGTGAGCTCAGGTCTGTGCAGTTATGAATATCTTTTAGATGATATATATCTATGAATTGTATTAGTTGTTTAGCTTGTGAGGATATTTTCCTTTTGCCTGAAGTGCTAGAGTCCTTTTAATTTAAAACACAGTTAAAATCCCCTGCCATAATAATATTACCCTCAGACTGAGATACAGTTTGGTTCAGTTGTTGTTTAATAGTGCTGGTTCCAATACCCGGTAACCAATAATTATTTACTGAAGTGAACATTTTTGTATTTATTTTAATTGTCACTAAGCACAACATCCCTTTATCATCTTGATAAGATTTAATAATTCTAGGTAAAGGGAGAGTTTTATTCCAGAGGATTGCTACTCCTCTTTTCTTTTTAGAATGTTCAGAACTGGCAATGACTATATATTTATTAATATTTAAAAAGTTGATATTTTCTTTTAAAAGATGTGTTTCTTGTAGAAATATTATGTTTGGTTTGTGTATATTTAAGTATTTAAGTAAACTTCCTCTTTTAATAGGGTTATTCAGACCATTTATGTTGATTGATAAACCTTCTAGTGAAGTCATAATATTTCTATAAATGAGTAGGAAATTCTTGTGATTTGTGTGTTATTTTGATTAAGTTTTATATAATCCTCTCCAAAATATTTGTTATGTAAATTATAGTCTTTGTCTGTTACCATATGATATACTGTATGTGTTATACAATTCTTGCAACTTATAATTACATGCACTTGAATTAAGATGGATGTCAGGAAGAACTTATTAAGAAAATTGGATGTAGTGTAAATGTGATAAAAAAATGGGGTAGTTACCCGCCTGAATTTATAAACTCCTTGTCCCACTGACATCTGTCACTCAGATCAAACCCCTACCCAGCAGCAGCAAAAAACAGTCTCCACTGTATATAAATGTGAGCTAGGTAAAATAATAACTCTATATATATTTACATATTCATTAAAACAAGTCGAACAGATCTGTAATCAGTGTAACTCATCTGATATTACTTGTAACAAAATGTCATTCGGAATAAACCTCTAACTGTAGCAACTAAACATAACCTTCACTGTATATGAATGTTAAACATACAAAATATTAACTCTGTATATGATTGCATATTCCTTAACACAGGTAAGGCATAGTTATAATCAGTGTAACTCATCAAGTATTGCTTAAACCATTTTGTCATTCAGAACTGATGTTTAAACAACAGCAACAGAACATATCTTCTTTGTATATAAAAATTAAACAGATTAAATAATAACTTCATATGTGATTATATGTACCTTAAAACTGGTCTGAAATCTATGAAAGCAGTATTCTGATATAGAAGCCTGTCAACTGAAGTTACTTCTAGTCATTTAACACATATGTTATATGTTGGTGTAATATTTAAAACAAATCAATATGAGTATCATTAGAGTGAAAGGTCAGGTGACACCTTAAGCACTTGTGATAGAAAATGCCATCATGCATTAAGTGAGCTTATTTTAACCCATATTATTTTCTATCTATCAGCCTCTGAATGGAAAATCAACTGTAATTTGTAATAAGATTACTTTATCCTGTTAAGTAAGACACAACAATATAAATAAAATGGGATACATTAATTTAAAAGAAAAAAAAATGCACACTTACTTTTCCCTTTTTTCCTTCCCCTTCAGTTTGCCATAAACATAAATAAAATAAGATAATTGAAGATTTATTTCTTGAGAATCAAACTGAGTCCAAATGGTGTAGTCAGCAAGTTTAAAATACATTTTTAAAGTAAATACAACCTTTCCCAGCATTTCTGATGCTTTTTCAATGAAATTACATGTACTGACTTCCTGGTTGAGCAGGTCAACTAGCTCTGACATCATCAAAATGCGTTGCAATGTTGTGGAGTTCATTTGAGAATGCAGAGAAGATTATTAGTGAAAATAAGGTAGTTCATGAAGAAATAAGCTCGTGGACATCAAGCTCGAGCTTTACAAAATCTCTGGAAGATGTTTTTTCATCATTTTGAGTGAAAAAAATGCCAAAAATAACAAGTATGTAACTGTATTTAAAATGTATAGGGAAAGATCATATGAGTAACTTCTGCATGCTTCCCATAGCCTGCTCACACATGCACAGCTAGTTTGAACTGTCCTTTACAAATAAACAGCACCACAGAACTCCAAATGTAGCAGAAAGTATTTTAAATAAATCACATAGCCTTATTAATCCATTTTATATTCACAAGACAGAAAAAAGTGAATTTAAAAGTGTATTTAAACCTGTAAAGGAGTTAATTTATGAATCATATAAAAATGTTAAGAGACTGTCAAGTCATATTATCCCCACATGAATTCAACATATATACAAGTTTTAAATTAACCCCAGGGCATAAACTAAAAAAAAACAGTGTTCAGTATGAATTACAGGGAATGATAACTGAATGTGTGGTTAGCTCTTATTTACTACTAACTATGTAGGTTTAATTGATCTGACTGTAAATAGTTAAAAAAATAGAAATTATAAAGGGAATCTAGAATGTTTATATATGGGAAGTACTAATTTTACTGTCACACTGGCACCATTTGTTTACCCTTCACTCTTAAGATATCTTTATAACAATACCCATAACTATATATTTACCATTAGTATACACTTTTACCTCAGTATAAGTAAAAATGAAATTATGAAAATATGTGTATACTTAAGCTCATGTGTGAATGGCATGAAAAAAGGAAAAAGCAGGCTTACCTTGTAAGTGAAAAAATCAACATATAATTAACACAGTGACAGTGTTTTCAGAAGCATAACAAACTGCAAACATAGATATTTAAGTCACTTGTTTCTTAGTCTTTTTTGTTTCTCTGAAGTCTTCCAAGTGGGATTAAAAGCCATTCTCTTAAGCGTGGGATTAGCCCATTCCATCTCTTTTATTTTTCCAAGATCTTATGGACTTTTACATAGTTCAGAGCTGATTCTAAGTTTTCAAACATTTTGGGACCTTCCAATGAGAATATCTTCAGCTTCGTAGGGAACAAAAGGTGTGTTTTCACCTGTGCTTTCTTCAATTCCTTTATCAAAGGTAAGAATATCTTTCTTTTTGCTGTAACTGCTGATGAATAAACGTCAAAACGTATCATAGCTTTATTTAATTTAATTGGTGACTTGGACCAGGCAGTTTTTAACACTAATTCCTTGTCTGAGGATGAGAGGAATTTGACAATGATAGATCTAGGTTGATTTTTGTTAGCAGTATTCACTGTGGCAAGGAAACGATGTGCCCTCTCAATACCAAAGGACATAGCTTCAGTAAGATCAAGAGTCTTAGGTAACCAATTATTGAGAAAGTCATGTTGTTCTTAGGTTGTTGAGCCTGGATCTGTTTTCTAGATCATCTAATTTATTTTGTAGAGAAGTATTTTGTTTGAGTAAGAATTCCACATTGTTTTCATTTTCAATAATTCTCCCATCCATATCGGTCAGAGCTTCTTCAATACCTGTTATCTGTGATTTTTTTGTAACACATCTTGGTGAAGTAAATCCATTTGTTTGTTAGTTTTTTCCTTGAAATTATCTGTCTTCATATCCAGCTTATCGATTTTTGTAGTAAGATCCTGCATATTTGTTATCAAAGTCTGAATCTCTCTTTTGAGGCTGGAATCTTGGTTGCTGGATTTAGTGAAGCTCATGATGAATTCTTTCAGATAAGGAGAAATTATCCAGGAATAATTTGACAAGAAAATCTGCCCTTTTTTTGTTTTTAACTAGATATTATTGTAGATTAAGTTAAGTTCTTTCAAATCATATATAAAGGTATTTTCAGTTTTTAGTTTGAAGGCAGAATTCCTGTCAGAATAATATTTCTTTAGTGGAGCTGCTGAAATCTGCTGCTACTCAGAGCCCATCTTGGCCACGCCCCCCTAATTAATGATTTTGACAAAGAACAAAATAGGAAAGGGAATAAATGAGAAATTATGAGATAAGAATTGATAGTGGGAATTAGTGCAGCTATGGAAAAATGATATAACTATGAAGACTTCTATAAAATTGATCTGAATGGTGGATTGAAATAAAAAAGAAGTATAAAGGTGTTACTTTTTTCATTGGCAGGATGATGTAATAGAGGAAGAGAAAGTGAAGTTTGGGAAATCTGTAGAATGTATCAGAAAAATGTATAGACTAATACAAGAGAGAATTATGATATGGAAAAATAAATATATAAAAGAAATCAAGAAAAACTCAGGCATTACTGTTTAGAGAGGTATTATTTACAAGAGAGAAGGGAGGATATATCTTCATATTTCTGTAAAGTATTAATGGTGGATATTAGTATAATGAGGGGAAATTAAAAATGTAAAGCGAGAGGTAAAAATAACCTGAGAGCAAATTATGAGTATTGTAGTACAACATGTGAAAAATATGTTTAAGATTAAAAGGAAAGAAAATAAGAGAGAATGGAAATTTAAAAAAAATTCAGAATGAAAGAATTTGAAAAAGAACTTGTTATTACTGAACTGGATGAAGTACTTATAAGAGCAAATACTGATTCAGTATGAGGCCCAAATGGTATAGGGCATTGACTGTACAAGAAATTAATGGACTGGCAAAAACAGTATGGGGGATTCCATAAAGCCTACATGGTCATTTTTCACTGTGTGTGCATCACAGATAGTTTTAGATTCAGTAAGCAACTTGTAGAGGCTCGTACCCCCGCACAACCAAGGTAAACACAGTGGCATGCTAATTACAGCATAAGCAGCTCAATTGCATACTAATCAGTCAATCAAACATGGTGGAGCTATTCAACAATCTATAAAGCATCCATGTAGACTCCATGCTGTTTTTTTCTGCACATTCCAACATTTTTGGAATACAGCCATGGAAAGGAGTCTGCATGGACAGAATGTTAATGGCTGCTGCTGCTTTAATTCATTTATATGTGCTACAGGCTGAATCCAATGCTGCTGCTACTAATAGGCCTAGACTGAGAAGGAGAAGAGTTTTTGGGCCCTGTTTTACTTTACACAACCTACATGATGCGGAAATTGTAGAGTGCTACTGGGTGGACATGGGCATACTACAGGAACTTTGCAACCTCTGCTGTTCTGAAGTCAGAACCAGAGCCAACTGAGGGGAACCCATCCCAGAAGAGACAAAGGTATGTATAGCCCTTAGAATCTTAGCTAAAGGTAGCTTTTACAGACCAACAGGGAACATGCTGGGAGTGTTACAGGCATCAGCATCCAGGATCCTCCATCAATTCTTGAATGCTATAAACCAACATGCCAGTGACCACATATATTTTCTCTATAATTCTGAGGAGAAGGCCAGAAATACGCAGGAATTCTACCCTGTAGCACACTACCCTGAAGTACCAGCTGCCATAGATTGCACACATATAGAAATGAAGGCACCACCTGGGGAACAGGGTGGGCTCTACATAAACCGAAAGGGCTACCACTCTATCAACTGCCAAGTTGTGTGCAATTCCAAAGTGCTAACAATGCTGGCAGTTACAACTATCTCTCTCTCTGTCTGTCTGTCTGTCTGTCTGTCTCTATCTCTCTCACTGTGTGTGTGTGTGTGTGTGTGTGTGTGTGTGTGTGTCTCTCTCTCTCTCTGTGTGTGTGTGTGTGTGTGTGTGTGTGTGTGTGTGTGTGTGTGTGTGTGTGTGTGTTTCTCTCTCATTCTCTCTAGCACATGGTTCCCTACAAATGTGCAGTGCACTGCTGGAGAGAGGTGGCTCCCTTCCATCTGTGCTCCGACGAAGTGGCAAGAGGCGCTCCTCAACGGCCTTGCGGCTGGCAATCCTTGGCCAGTCAGAGATCTGCGGTGCTGTGGTATCATTATGTTTAGGCAGGATTATGACTTAGAGACATTCAGTCATAATCCCACGGATGGTAGCTTTACACCATTGGCTCCTCAACCAAGCACATTCACCAAATGTCTGAACCTGTAGTTCCTTATGAACTGAGCAGGATTACTATCGCAACAACACATCATCAGTAGGGTAAAACTACCCTGTCTCACGATAGTCTAATCCCAGCTCACCTTCCTTATTAGCAGGTGAACAATCCAATGCTTGGTGAATTCTGCTTCACAATGGTAGGAAGAGACATCGAAGGATCAAAAGGTGATGTCACTATAAACGCTTGGCTGCCACAAGCCAGTTATCCCTGTGTTAACTTTTCTGACATCTCCCACTTAAAATTCAAAAAGCTAGAAGGATCATGAGGCCCAACTTTCACAGTCTGTATTCATACTGAAAATCAAGATCAAGTGAGCTTTTTCCCTTTTACTCCATGGGAGGTTTCTGTCCTCCCTGAGTTCACCTTAGGACACCTGTGTTACTCTTTGACAGGTGTACTGCCCCAATCAAACTCCCCACCTGACACTGCCCCTAGAGAGAGTCACATATCTGGCATACCTCCCAACTGTACCAGATGTTTGTTAGGGGAATATCCCACAGGGTCATTTACTGGGAGATGCAGGTTATGCACCAGAACCATGGCTGATGACATGCATCAGAAATGCATATACACCTACGAAGGAATGCCATAATGAGGCACATGCTCAAACCAGAAATATCACAGAGTGTGTGTATGAGTTGCTGAAGTCACAGTTCCAGTGCCTAAATACATCTGGGTGAGCCCTGCAATGCAATACATGGACATGTACAGAAATATTCGCAGTATGTGCCATGGTACACAATATAATCCGGAGGAAATAGCTTTAGTAGGGTCAACAAGGGGAAGGTGCACACATCCCACCATGGCTGCCACAACCACAGGCAGATGAGGAGTCAGAGGGGGAACCACCAGCTGCTGTTGGTGTGAAATGATGTAGGCATGCTCAGTATGCCCTTGTATTGGCTAACAGAGAATGCATAGCACACTCACTCACCACCTAGGGGCCTAAAACCTTCTTCCTACTTGCATACATATAGTAGCACATATAGTAGCATTGATTCCAGGCAACTTACACAACCTTTACCTCCCCATGTATTGGTTGTGTATTGCTTGCATCAGACAGAGTCAGCCTTGAACTAAAACTGTGACAATGGCTGCATTTACAAGGTAAGTCCTGAAGCTGGAGTGTATTGTTTAATAGTATGAATGTGTGGCATATCATTGTATTTCATTACTTGGTCCTGTAAACAAGTAAAAGATGGGAGATTTATACAGAAAGTACCTCAACCTGTGACAGCAGAGATTTATTTGACTTATATGTGTCCATTACTAAGTAGTAGGCCTCAGGCATCAAACAGTGACACAGTCATACCTCTCAAAAGTAGTGATGATTACAGCATGCCCTCAGTTTAGCACTATATGTTTGTACTGGAAAATCCTTAAAGAGAGAAGTTAGAAAGTAATGCAGTTTCTGGCTTCACAACCCTCACGAGATCTTTTTCTATAAAGCTGGGAAATTTTAATGCTATCAACTGTCTAACTTTCCAAGGTGAATATATGTCAAAGGTATAATTAACAGTTCAACACCACAAATACAGATATACTAAGCACTAAGTTCATTATGCACCCTGAGCATCAGACAAAAAGCTGAATCCAAAAGATACAAAACAGGTATATGGCACAGTTATCATCGCTTGCACAGAGTGTTTTGTGTGTGTGTGTGTGTGTGTGTGTGTGTGTGTGTGTGTGTGTGTGTGTGTGTGTGTGTGTGTGTGTGTGTGTGTGTGTGTGTGTGTGTGTGTGTGTGTGTGTGTGTGTGTGTGTGTGTAGGGGAGGGGGAAGCCAAGGCTGACACAAAAGGTTGGTGAGTGTGTGTGAGTAAGGAAGAGAAGCAGGAAGACAGTTAGATATACCAACAAATGGCCAGTAGGACAAAATGTGTAACTGTTGTGTGTGTGTGTCTGTAGGAGTTCTCCAGGTGAAATTAGCATGTGAATGTCTGCATGAACACAGCCAAGCACTGTGCTGGCTCTACATTGTGGTATGTCGGACAGGTATAAGCCATGCATTGTAGAGGTGGCAGTTCATTTTTGTCATCCCTAAGCCCAAGAACTGGCTCTGCAAGGAGTTCCACTGGCACGCCCACTCCTGTGGACAGATACAGTTCTGCTACCTCAATTGTACTGATGTCTGCTGGATGAGCTCCCTTTATGGAGATGCCCAGAGCCACAGCCCCATGGTCTGCCACTTCTGGGTGTGGACAGCACACTCACTGATAGAGCAGTGGAAGCACTGCCACTCTCAGAGCATGATCGAGCATGTCAACATTGGCCGACAGCAGATGATATGGTTGACTTATGCCCATGTGGATGCTGTTCCCCACCCAACAGATGTTCCTTCACAGACACCGCTTGTTCCAACGTGTTATTCATCCGATCCATTGAATTGGCAACACAGTGGAAGCATTCACACATGCCAGACTGTGCCACATCTACAACCATGAGCATTTGTCTGAAGCAGCTATGGGACTGTGTCTCTGCCTCCATGACTGCCCTAAACATATGTTGAGTGGCATCAGAAGAGACACCTGCACCAGGTGGAGGGAAACAGAATGCCCCCTCCAAGCACCCCTATTAACCCTCCTGCATGGCATATTGCCCACATTTTGTCTAAGGCTAGACTCAATAGGCACTGAAGCCACAGAGCCACACTTCCCTGATCAATGGCCTCACCCTCCACCTGGTCAATATCTTTTTTTTTCAAAACAGGTTTATTGTTTTAACATACAAGAAAAATATCATAACAATTTTATACAAGTAATTAAAAACAGATATGATTATAACATTCAACAAAACAACTAAAGTATTTACAAAGACATCCACTACAATCAGATCAATTAATTAAACTAAAATACCATGCTATTGAAATTAGGATTTTTTTTAACAAATTTTGTAAATTATCCCATACAATATTATAAGATGTTTTTCTAGTTGTTCTTGACCTAATTGTGTTTATTTCCATATGGCACACTATATTCATAACATTTTTAAATTCATTGAACGAAAGAGGTGTATCTGAAATCCAATTTCTGGTTACTATTTTCCTAGCCACTGCTAGAATAGACCATAACAAGGGAAGCTTAACCTTTTTAACACTTTGAGGTACAGGTGTGTTGAATAATACAAGAGATTTAGAAATAATGAAATTATCTGTAAAAAGAGCCTGCAAAAATTCACTAATTGACTTCCAGTATTCTTTCAATTTTATACAGTCATAAAACATATGAGCCCAGTCAGCATTAATTTCTACATTACATCTCTTACATGGATTATCTTTATTATTTATTTTATTCATCATCAAAGGTGTATAAAAAGATCTATGTAAAAATTTCCATGTATAAAGTCTCCAGACAATGGAAGACGTAGTTCTATAGGCAGATTCCAATATATATTGTTTATCTTGTTGATTTGGTGGGTCCCCATTAATAGAAGTGAAATAATTCCAGTATGTATCTACACTGTAAAAAGTTTCTTGTCTGATAATTTTATGTATATATGAAAGTTTACCTTTATCAGAAACTTTATGTTGTAAATTTAATATCAAGTAATCAATCAGTGTTGGAATAGATTCTTTAACTGTTATAGACATTAGATCTATTTTATTAATGAGATGTTGTCTAAAGGTCTGAACCTCTAACCAGCAAGTTTCTCTTAGATCAAATTCTTGTTTTAAGAAATCTAGATTTTTAACTTTATTATCAGATATCAGCTGATACCAGTACTTTAGATCATTATCTATAGCTAAATGAGTTCCTTCAGAAGTAGATGACAAAGGCATACCCTGAGTATACATTATAGGGACTATAATAAAATTCCATTCCCTATACTTAGGTTGCATGAATATAAAGTTATGATAGCTAATAATAATATTTAATGGGTAACAAACCATATGTTTAGGTGTAATAGGTGAAGTACAAAATTCCTTTAGTAACCATAACATGGAGTTATTTACAATCATATTTTTATGTGTTAAGGAGATTTTCCCGAAGTGCATACTAATTAGCTCCCAATAATCTTTCCATTTTGCGACATATGACTGATCTATTAATAAAGTAATAACTTTTACAATAGAAGAGATAGTATATAAATTAAAGTCTGGAAAAGAAATACCCCCTTGAGACCAGCTATTAGTATGTTTCTTTAATGTAATCCTAGGTCTATTAGGTGCCCATAGGAAATTTAACATTAGTGTATTCAGTTTCTTGATAATTATTTTTGTAGGTGGAAGTATTATTGATTGTATTAAGTATAAAATCTTGGGGAATATTATCATTTTAATAATTGTAAGTCTCTCCTCCATAGTAAAAACATATTATTCCAGGTATTAAAAAGATTTTGTATATTAAGAAAACAGGTATTATAATTATTATATATAATAGATTTAATATCTTTAGATAGTATTATACCTAAATAAGTTATCTGACCTGAATTGGGTACATATTTAGTAAAATCACTAATGAGAATATTTTTCGTGTATATATAGGTAGTATTTTAGTTTTTTCTTCATTGAATATTAAACCAGAAATACTTTTAAAATTCATCATTTTATTAAATAGAGACTGCATAGAAGAATTAGATCCTGCTGATGTAATTAGAACATCATCTGCAAAAAGTTGAATTTTGGATGTTGTATTTTCATCTATTTCAAAACCCTCTATGTCAGTACTGTTTCTGATCAAATTAGCCCAAGGCTCCATTACTAAAGTGAATAATAGTGGAGAAAGTGGACATCCTTGTTTTGTACCTTTAAAATGGGTATTTTTGTGAAACATATGTTCCTACCTTAATATAAGCCAATGTTCCTTTGTATAAATGCTCAATTAGATTTACAAATGCATCTGAGAAGTTTGTGCACTTCAGTAAGGTAAACAGATAGTCCCAACTTACTGAATCAAATGCTGAACTTATATCAAGACTAATAAGTGTTAAATCTTTCTTTTCCTATTTGCAAAATCAATTAATGTTAAAGTTCTTCTTATATTATCAAAAGTATTTCTATTTACAATGAAGCCTGTCTGATCTATATCTATAATGCCGGGGATGATTGTCTTTAATCTATCAGCAAAAATACTCATAAACATTTTATAATCAACATTAAATAATGAGATGGGCCGATATGAAGTACATCTAGTTGGATCTTTATTAGGTTTTAAAATTGGTGAAATAAATGTATATTGCCAAGATGGGGGGGGGGGTTATTAACTCAGTTTGGGCCAATATAAAAACCTTATGTATTAATGAATATGTACTTTTAGAAAGGATTTTATATATCTCTGGTATAATACCATCATTACCCGGTGCTTTGTTTGATTTAAGCTTATTTATTTGTGTAATAACCTCTGTATATGAAATACTTTTGTCCAATAGTTTAATCTGTTGTTTATTAAGCTTTTTATTCATGTTTGTGGTTATAAACTCCTTTATTTTATCTTTAGGTTCCATGTTAATGTTATTATGGTTAATTTTGTGAAAGTGATTTCTAAATTCATCTAGTATTTCTGGTATACTAGAAACATTCTTCTTTTTCCTTAGAGAAAAGATTTCTTTGATATGGTTTTGTTTATTCAACCTTTTTGTTTTATTTTTAAGTCTATGTAAGTATTTGGGGCTTATTGAATAAGACAAAAACTTGTATTTCTCTAAAGTTATTTTAACTTTGAGTTAAAATTTCTTTGTATTTCTCATTTAGTTCATTTATTTCTTCAATAACTTTCTTGTCCATAATATTTTATTTATTATTATGTTTATAAGAGTTTAATTTACTTTGAATATCTAACAATTCCTTATCCCAAGATTTCCTTTTATTATTATACCATCTGATACTTTGTCCATATAGATATGATTTTAAGGCATCCCAAACATAGACAATGGAGACTTCAGGAGTATTATTTATGTCTAAAAAATGTTTTACTTCTGAAAGTATATATTCTTTATAGTCTTTTAGTTGAGTTAAGTATGCTGGTATCCTTTTGATCTGAACATTATGAGTATTTTGTATCATGAATTCAAAAGCAATTGAATTATGATCAGATATAGGACATGAAATGATTTTGGAATTAATTAAATCTGTTACCATCTGGTTAGAAATAAAGACCCTATCTATTTTTGAATAAGTTTTGTATCTGTATGGTGTATGGTAATGATTTTGAATCTATCTGATTATTAATATCATTCAAATGATAAGAATTAGCAAACTCATTTAAATGTTTTGCATTAGATGTAATTCTTCTTTTTCCTATAGTGGTAGTATCACTTTCATGTAGTATACAATTAAAGTTACCAGCTAAAATAATATCTCCTATAGAGAATGAAATGATCTTATCAAGATGATGTTTCACTGTATTAATACCAATTCCAGGTATCCAATATACATTAATTAAAGTGTAAGTCTTCCCATTAATTTGTATTGTAACCAAACAAAACATTCCTTTGTCATCCTGATAAGACTTAATGGTTTTAGGAATGGGCATACTTTTATTACATAAAATAGCCACTCCTCTTTTTTTCTGAGTGTGCTCTGAACTAACCAATACTGTATATTTGTTTGTGGCTAGTTTATCAATATCTTTTTTCAAGAGATGGGTTTCTTGCAGGAAGACTAAGTTGGCCTTATGTAAATTAATGTATCTTATTAGGCTTGCCCTTAATGTTTAAAGAAATTCATTTTAAAGATGTCATTTGGCATTTTTAAAACTTAAGAATCTTATGATCAAAATAACAAATAACAACATAAGTAATGTTACATCTCCTCCTTTAGGTGTACCTTTAAATATAGCTGTATTTATTGAATCTCTTATGGGATTTTGTATAGGATTCAATTTTGTTTGTAGTGACAATGAGTGTACAAAATATATTGTGGATGTCAAAACTATATACATATAACAATGAACAAGTGAAAATAATCTAAGGATTAAACCTTGCATCCAGCCTGGAGTTAAAAACTCCAACTTAGAGTAGTATTTACCACTCAAGTTAACCCCCTACCCTAAGCAGCAGTACCTCAGCTACCACTTTATCAATATAATACTGGTTATATTTAACTTAAATTAACAGCTTTCAATTCAATTATCTAGCAAGACAAGACTACACATTTGATAAAACAGCATCATATAAACTAAAATAAACTTTTTTTTAAAAAACTATTCATACTACTATATACATCTATGTAATATAATACACTTGTATTCAAATAGCATTCAAATAATCTTGATATTAGGAACCAAGAGGAGAGAGAGAAATAAAAGACGTGAAAGAGGGAGAGAGAGTGAAAGAAAGAGAGAGAGAGGAAAAAAAAAAGGAAGGCATATTTACATATTAATTTATTCAAAGTATGTAAAAATAAGCTCTAACATTCATTTAAATCAAAAACTTTGGCTAATATAGTTCAGACATTACATATATTAAGATGCATCTATTTTCTGTCATGTAAATGCAGTCAACAGCTTCCAAAAAAACCTTGAATTGCTTGTATATGAGCATTTTACTCATACTCATTATTGTCAATAGAATAAAATATTATATTTATAGAAATTGTTATAAATCATACTGCATAGTTATGCAAATTCTCAGAAACACTTGCATTATTGTAAAAAAAAAAAAGAGCCATCTGTATCTTGTATGTCTATACTACTGCTTTAAAATATATCACATGGCAATTTCTTCCAGAATAGAGTTATAAAGTTATTTATGCTTGTCAATCAGATGAATTAAATGAGTTATAGTAATGTATATGTTTGGAACATAAGTTTTTAACACAGATTAGTATGCTGCAGTCAAGTAGATTTTCAAAAACACTTGAATAAATGTTTCATTTTCTATGCCTTCTAAAATAAGACATTTACTGACTACAAGAAACTGCATCATTTAAAATCATTATAACTGACTTATTTTATGAATTATAACATAGATATTTAAGTAATTATATAAAATAACTCACATTTAAATGTTAAAGAGTTCATTTTCCTTCACATAGTCTCATTTGCATCAGTTCTACTTCCTGGTAGAGTGTTCTTCCTGAATCTGCGATGTGTCAGTGTGATATATGGGTCAAAGGTCAAACTGACTGCTTTCAGCTTCTCTGTGAGAATTCTGAGAGTTGAAGCTTTTAAAATAACTCGAGGACACTGTTCATGAGGTAGCCCACATCCCAGATTGTCTCCCTTAACATTTTGGTGGGAAACTTGTTAAAAACTAGTGACAAACATTCATTTAGCAGTGTAAATGCATCTAAACATGACAAAACCTTCACAATGTATTTTACAGGTTATTACAGCCTCTGTGTAAGTGAAATTAAGCCCAAAGTTATTAATAAGTAATAAAACTCAATATTTTTGTCCCAACTCAATTTTTATGCAGATCTTATTATTTACTGTGTCTATATGATCAAAAGCATTTCTATATATTAATATGAAAAATAAAGAGAAAGAATAAAGAAAAGAAAAAGAGAGTAGAAAATAAAAGAGTGTAAAGCAGAAATAAAAAAATGTAAGAGAAAACTATAAGAAGTATATACAATGGAATATTACTTACTGTTTATATTAATAGAGTTAAAAATAAAACATTATTTACTATTATTTAGTTCTAATTATTATTAGTTAAAGCATGACAGATTATTTACAAACAAGCATAAGCAGTATAATCAAGAAAGTATAATTAGGAATAGCATTTGAAGAACATATAAACTTTTTACAATGAATAAATATGTTATTATTCCATTTATCATATTTTCATTACTCTTCTCTCCCTGCCCTCCCCCACCCTTTACCCACTACATAATCTAAATAGAATGTCATTGTTTAAACAAAGAAAAGAAGAAAAGGAGAAAAAAAAGAAAAAAATGTATCAAATTACTGACCTTACTTCTCTTTTTCAGAAAGAGAAACAAATTGAATAATAGCTTGTTATTAGTTCCTCAGATATTTTGACTGGTTATGAAACAAAACATTTCTTTGCACACAGAGAATAACTTTGATTAAATCTTTTTCAGAATATTTGTGGCTTTCTGGAAATGCAGGAACTATATTTAAAAAGATTAATAATGTAAAGTAAAATGATGAGAGAAAAAAGAAAAAAAACATAGAACAAATCATTTGTTTTTTAGTCTCTTCTTCTTCTCTGAAGTCTTCCACGAAGTTTCAGTTGCCAGTCTTTTTAATGAAGGACTAGCCCATTCCATTTCCTCTATTTTATCCAAAATCTTATTTTTTTTGATAAACAGTAAAGCAGAGTCTAAGTCATCAAAAATTTTAGGACCATCAGGAAGGAAGATTTTTAGCTTGGCCGGAAACAGAAGGTATGTTTTAAACTGTGCTTTTTTAAGCTCCCTTATTAGTGGCAGAAAAACTTTTCTTTTAGCTATTACCAAGGAAGAATAGTCATTGTCAAAACGCACAGTTGTCTCATTAATCTTAACAGGAGCTTTAGCCCAAGCAGATTTAAGAACCATCTCTTTATCAAAAGATGATAGAAATCAAACTATAACTGATCTAGGATAGTTTTTGCTAGAGTTAGTATTAGCTATAGATCTATGTGCTCTTTCAATACCAAAAGAGAATGCTTCTGGTAAGGCTAAAGTTTTAGGGAGCCATGCTGTTAAAAAAGAAGTAATATTGTTACCTTCAATATTTTCTGGCAGTCCAAAAATCCTAATATTATTGCGCCTAGATCTATTTTCCAGGTCATCCAGCTTTGTTTGTAAATGTGTATTTTGTTTCAGCAGAAACTCAATGTTGATTTCCTCTTCTTGGATTCTATTTTCCATGTCATTCACAGCTTCTTCTATGCCTGTCATCTGGATCTTCTGTTGTTGCAGGTCTATATGTAACAAGTCTATTTGTTTTGTAGTTTTTTCTATGAAGCTATCAATTTTAGTATCCATTTTATCCATCTTAGCAGTAAGTTGCTGGATTATAGTTATCAGAGACTGAAGTTCTTTCTTGATGCTGGAGTCTTGAGAATTTGTCTTACTGGAACTCATTTCAGACTGATAAACTGACAGGAAAATTTCCAAAGTGATTTCTGACAGGAATATTGTTAAAATTTCCTTTCTTTTTTAGATATAGTTCAAGAACTATATAAAACAAACATATTTAGAAAGAAAATTACTTCAAAAATTAATTTTTTAAGTATTTAATTCCTGTCAGTGTAATGAAATTGGTGGAGCTGAAGAAATCTGCTGCTATCCTGTGTTCATCCTTGGCCATGCCCCCTACCTGGTCAATATCTGAGGACTCACTGGAATGGGTAGGCATGGGCCTACTGGTTGTATCTGATAGAATTGTCTGGGATGGCTGCATGTCAACCTCAGTGTCAGATTCAACCTCTGCACCCCCTAATTGTGCCTCAGTTTAGCCACCATCATCATCATAAGCTGATGAATCACTGACATCAGGTGGCAGTGGGCCCACACTTCCCCTGTCATGATCACCTGTGATAAAAAACAACAAAAGTACAACTACATGAACATCTACATTACTATATTGCAATATATGCTAACAAATTAACAGTGCTGCCACTATTCCAGACAGTACAGTAATACACAAAACAGGCCTGGTATCAACAGCACACACTAAAATATTTCTTTAAATTGCTCAGCAGTACTGACATAAAAATGTCTGGCTTACCTTCTGCAGAAGAGAGTCTCCTCTGTAATCTAGATGGTTCTGGAATAAGTTAAGCAGGAGGTAAGAGTAACATCATCACAATTAACAGTAACACGGGGGTAATACTTTTACCCCCTTTGTATGTCCATTAAGTATCCTTTCAACAAGAATGTGACTGTTAACTCAAACCTAAGGTAATAACTGTAGCAATCTTTAATTCTCAACCACCCAAAAATAAACATGTGACACAGAAGTAACGCATTGATTTCAGTTGTTTTACTATGCACCAGTATTCAACTGTTGAGATACCAGAGCCTACCTGGAAACTCCTCCTGGGATGCACTTGCTGCCTCTGAGACTGTTGTCCCACATTCAGGACATACTGTACTGCACTCTCCTGTGAGCTCTGTAGATCCCTGATATTGGCCAGAAACTCTTCACTGAGAGTTAGTGGTGGTTCCCTAGCTTGCCCTAACCTGGTACCCATCTTTTCATGGCCCACTGTCCATGCATATATGATCATGTCAGTGGCCCAGTGGCACACCTGCTCATATGTCCTGCCAAATTTTCATCCTACATGCCATATCTCCCTGTCTGCTTTCCAGCAGAAAAGTACCATGTTGCCTAAAGGCATCCACTATGACCTGGTTCTCAGCACTGGTGAAGTGTGTCTCCTTGGATTGACAATGCCTGGGTGTCCTAAAAGACAACAGAAATAATACACATAAGTATCACATAAGTACTGAATAACTGCTTCCAGATAAAACAGAAAAAGGTAGCCACTCAGTATTACCCCTGTAGAAATGTACAACACTCTACAGATGTGAAATATAAACAACAGGAAGGATGCAAAACAAGGAGAGTAACAAGAGCAACTTAACCTTGATTGTGCAATAACAGTAACTCAGCTTTGCCCCTCCCAAATGACAAGAAAATGACACATTCTGCTAAAAAAACATCTTTGAAATGCTATAAGTGTTATCAACGGAATTGTCCTTGAACCATTTATACATATCAATCACACAACATTGCATTTTCATGTATTGGCAATCATTTATACCTCTGAAATGACTTGGCAAACATGCCCATGCCATCAGTACACTTCTAACTAATGCATACAGGTAAAAGTGTAAAAGCCTTTTTTTCAGATTTTTCTTAAATACATTCCAGCATATGTAGTATGTAGTTGAACAAATGGTAGCATATCTTCTAAGTTCAGTACTCCTCTGTACAGATATATCCTGAAGAAATAGCAATATGTGCAGTCTTCCCTTCATAAACAAGTCTCCTCACCATCAGTTTGCCTAGCTATATGGTTGCCTGTTTATATGGTGTAAATTCAGGGCTGTTAGCATGGTGAAGATGCAAATGAGGTATGAACTCATTAGAATTGCTGAATCCAAAAAAATGGATCCTTGTAGGAGATGTAAACATAGTGCAGACACTCCCTCAGTGTTTGTTTTCATGGATTGCAACTGTGAATGATTAGTGGTTGGGCGAAGGAAAACAACAGCACTGCAGGCTGCCTTAGTTCCACTGGGTTTGTCAGGTTAGATCTACAAAGTGTTAGACGTAAGGTTGGAAATGTAAGTAAGCAGCACACAAGTCACAGTTTGTGTTCTTTAACATCCAACCTACCCTTCATTTGTTGGAAACTGCATATGATATTATTTTCACTTAATATCCTCACACATTTTAAGGCCAATTATATAGAATGTCTCACACATGGTATGTCTCAGATTACTGATAAGATAAATTTAGAATGGCCAACAAACACAGAAATGTAAGGCAGAGCTGTATATTTGTAAGCAATAATCATGACAGGTTGTGTGATCACTAGGTGCACTACATCCCAAACGAATACATGTACAAATAACACTTGTATGGTTTGATATCAGTGTAGATGCTGTTGCAGTTTGTTGTGTGCATATTGATTTAAGTTCTTTACTACAAAGCTGTTTGTGTGGTAAAGAGGGATAAGGCACCCCTCCTGTGTTCTGAAGTTGCAGTGGAGTGAGAGTTCAAATCCTGACCTATGTAGGAATATCTCATGTGTACTAACATTTTCTAATGTGTATGTCACTAATTGCTTTTCCTTATTTCAACTACCTCTCCCTTTTCTTTCCTTTTTCTTTCTTTTTTTTAATTGGCCAGTGTTTGAGTGATGTGCCTCTTAGTGCAAACATGGGAGACAGAGAAAAATGAATGGCAGATTTGGCTATGATTATCTGGTTTTTGCGAACATGGTAGCGTACAAACTGGACAACTATCCTACCCAGGAAGCAGACACAACACAGATAGCCCAACATAGAAACTGGATGCATTCAATTAATACTACTAGGCATCATGCAAACCGCTAAGTAATGCTGCTCTGGGGTTAACAGCCAGACCTTAAGAATTGTGTCTTTTGGCTTTTCCCGGTTAGGGGTCGCCACATCGGAACTCCAGTCTGCTAATGATTGGCAGTTGATTTTTATGTGCCGAGTTACCAGCCCTAACGCACAACCTTCAATGAAGGTACACCCATTCACGCATATCTCCACGCAGAAGACGCCCTAGCTGAGAATCGAACCGGACAGCATCATACTGTGAAGTGACATTGCTACCGCAGCACCACCACCACGGGTAACAGACAGACCTTAAGAATGATTAGTAAAAATGGGAATATCATGTATCTAGTCCTGTGGCAGCAGGTGTAAGTGTAAGGCTGGAGTACAGATGGTCCTGAGTTCTAGTACAGGGTATACAACCTTTGTTTTACTGTTGTAACATTGCAGTTTATATCAATGAGCTGCAACATAGGCAACTGCATTCTCAACCTTCTAGTGGCAAAAGGTATAAATGGAGAATTGCCATATACATAGTCATGGATTTGAATACAGCATATTCATTACAGTTTTACTGATGTTCCATTTCCCATTATAGTCAATCTCACTTATAACACTTGGCATAATGGAGCTGATATGAATTATATGTATGAAGGCTGACACACTATTATTGTGCCAGTTATTTCTGTATATATATATATATATATATATATATATATATATATATATATATATGTGTGTGTGTGTGTGTGTGTGTGTGTGTGTGTGTATTATCACATTTATTATCAGATGTATGACTGTGAGTATACAGTGTACTATAATGCTGTAAGTATATTTGTGCTATCTGGACTGGCATGTCATTCACATTTGCCTAACACACATACACAACTGTCTGTATTTCCAATAAACTGTAACTTGCAACTGCAATTATGTAATGTCTCACTGCTTGGCACTGTTGTGCTCTGCTTACCATCTCGCAAATGCGGTGCTCCCCATTTCAGCACTGCCCTATCGACCCATTTCATCTCTTTAAGCCATTTTTGCATGAAGGTGTGCATCATGTATCAACAGGGAATGGCAACAATGTATTTACATGCATTTAAAAGTATGAGATATGGTGGCAGTCTATTTAAAAGTATTAGCTACACCTGTGTTTAAAAAAAGTACTATCTGGCCCCAACAAGGAATGTATAAATGCTTTAACACTTGCTGCTAGAGAGTAAGTTAAGCAGCAGGTGTATTTCACAGACTCAGTACTAACTATCCGACTTTAGCAATGCAGGTCGCATTTGCACACTGCTTACCTACGTACAAATATGTGAATCGTGCATGCTTATGCACTTTGGTAACTGTCACGCAAACCCGCTGCTCACTGTGCTATGGAAATGTACATATCATGCTGTATTACTGCTGTTTACTGTCCATTCCCTCTGTCTGACATAAAATTACATGTGTAAACATTACAAAACTGAGGGCTATATCTAACAATATGTCACATATTTAACATACATCCATTTGTTGCCACCCCCAAGCACTGCAACCCTGGTGTCTCAGTACTTTTTCCACATATATATCAACCACAGTACAAAATGTAATATGAAATGTGCGCTATGCAATGCACATCAGTCTGGTAACATGCAGAACTATAACTATTGACCCATATGTCTAAAATACTTATCTGCAAGGCTAGGGAAGGAATCAGCATGGACATAAGTGACCTTCAACACACTTGACCCTACCCATTTTGTTTTTGTCAAGGGTAGATCTTGCTTATTGAACCTTGGGGAATTCTTGGATACTGACCCCACAGACCTGGATGAGGTATAACAGGACATACAGCGTATGTTGACTTATCAAAGGCTTTTGACACTATCTCCCATTAATGTGTCATAGTGAATATCTGTCATCTAGGAATTAAGCAATACAGTAGTACATGGATAGGCAACTGACTAACTGACATAACACACACTTTCAAAGTTGGGGACTGCACCTCCACTAGTAGCCAATACCATTAGAATAACACAAAGATCTGTGCTGGGCCCTCAACTGTTTGCAAACTACTTCCCTGAAGTGCAGGTAATAGTAGATGGCCTGTGGTTTACCAAGTTTGCAGATGACTGGTAAGTTGATGCACTAATATAGAGTCCCCCAATGATGGTAACATATTACAGAAGAGGCTGGCACACACAAATGATTGGTACCAAACTCACAGACTGAACCTTAAAGCATACAATGGCTCATTGTCTCCTTTGACAATGAAAACCCCCTGCTAATTATTATATACATAGCACACCTCTAAGCTCAAATGCAGTTTTGTGAGACTTGGGAACACATGTTGATAGTAATCTACACTTTTATCACTATGTGTTCATGGTGATGATGCTCACATTCTGCATTGGGCACATCATGCATATGAACATCACATCCAAAATTAGGGTGGTCATACCTCTACTGTACTTTACCCTTATCAGACCACTAATTGAGTATAATGCTCTGTTTTGTCTATACCTCACCAGGCACCTGCAGCAATTGGAAAAATGCAGGGTTGTGCCTGAGAGAATACAGAGCCTACAAACATGACATACATGGAAAGACTGAAAGACCTGTCAGTGTAGTCAGTATCATGCAGGCTGCTGAGAGGTGACCTATGCCTGCCCTACAGAGCAGTCTCAGACCCTGCCCTACTGGAAATGCTGCATATCTGCAAATCAAATGGGACAAGAATAACTTGACCTAGGGTTCTCAACCAAGCCTGTGAATAAACAGAACATGTTGGGGAGACAGATATATCTCCCTCCCCCATCTCACACTCCTCTGTAATAGGCTCCCACTGGATGTAAATCAGTGCTCCTCAATGTTCCTGTTCAAGCACAACCTTGACTACTGGTTGGGTGATTGTAAAGTCACCTCTGGGGTGGCACCTATGTCCCTCATGGACAGGGTCAATTGGTGCTGCTCACAAAATCGCCCTGCTAACAACAACCTTCCAAATATTCTGAATAAGGGTACTTGTGTTTTTACACAGATAGGCTTCTAAACACAGTAGGGCCATTAGGCTAGTAGCCTCCTGTGTACCTATGAAGTTATGAGCCTATGCAGGTCTCTCAATATTTTGTCTTCCACATGGCCTGCTGATGTCATCTACTAGCAATTCACCTGTAGTCTTGTAAAAGTCAGACTTGTACCATGGCACTTGTGTAATGCTCTGTGTTCTGTAGTCTGTGTACTTAGATAGGTAAGGGTTCTGTTCTCCCTGTAGTCAGCTGGGCGTGTGTGTGTCTATGTCTAGCCAGAAGAGCAGAAGTATATATTCTACAGTTATGAATCCAATGCCATGGGTTGACAGTGTTTTGATGCTTGCAAATGCCTACACATCCATTTTATGCAGGCCTCTCAACATCTTCTCTCCAGCATGTACTGCTGAAATCATCCACTATAAGTTGGCCTGCAGCCGTGTGAAAGTCAGACATGTGCCATGGTGCTTGCATAAAATACTGAGTTCTGTAGCCTGTGTACTTAGATAGGTAGGGGTTATGTTCTCATTGCACTCAAATGTGTGTGTGTGTGTGTGTGTGTGTGTGTGTGTGTGTGTGTGTGTGTGTGTGTGTGTGTCTAGCTAGAAGAGCAGAAGTGGGTATCCTGCATCTACCACTCCAATCTCATGAATTTACAGTATTTTGATACTTGCACATGCCTACAGATCCATTTCATGCAGGCCTCCCAACTTCTTTGCTCCAACATGCGCTGATGATGTCACCCACTGTAAGTTAGCCTATAGCCATGTCTATACCTCTCAACCTGTTAAAACAAGAAATCTGTACAAAGCCATAAATAATGGGGGACAAAGGACCCGAAATAGGGACAATTTTAAATACTGCTTTTACAAAGTTAGAAAGTTGATAGAATGACAGGTTTTGCATTTGCATGGACTTTTCTGAAAGGTATGAAGTCTGAAACTCAAAAGCTTGTAATTATTTTTTTACTTCAGTCCTCAATGATTTGTTAATGATCTGCCAGAAAACCACAATTTTATGAGACACAGACCAAAATAAAAGGCAAAACTCTGGACATTCTGCGAAAATCTGGACAGTTGATTATAGTCATAGTTGTGCCGTGGGTCCTGCAGCTACTGCTCTAATCCCATAAATTGACAGTATTTTGATACTTGCACATGCCAACAACCATGTAAAAGTCAGACTTGTGCCGTGGTGCTTGCCTATGGATATGTTTCATGCAGGCATCCCAATTTCTTCGTTCCAACATGCACTGCTGATGTCATCCACTATAAGTTGGTCTGCAGTCATCTAAAAATCAGGCTTGTGCTGTGGCACTTCCATAAAGTACTGTGCCCTGCATCCTGTGTACTTAGATAAGTAGCATTTCTGATCTCACTGCTGTCAACTGGGCATGTGTCTGTGTCTAGCCAGAAGAGTAGAAGTGTGTATCCTACAGTTACTGCTCCACTTCCAAGGGCTGCAGTATTTTGATGCTTGCACATACCTACACATCCATTTTATGCAGGCCTCCCAACATCTTCTCTCCAACATGCACTGCTGATGTCATCCACTGTAAGTTGGCCTGCAGCCTTGTAAAAGTCAGACTTCTGCAGTGGTGCTTGTGTAAAGCACTGTGTTCTGTAGTCTGTGTACCTAGATAAACAGGGATTATATTCTTACTGCAATCAACTGTTTGTGTGAGCTGTTTCTTGAAATTACAGAGAGCATGTTATACCAATGTGTGACTCTGCTATATTCTCCTCAATAGACACTGTTGATGTCTTCAGCTGTAAAATCATGTTTGAGATAGTCCAAGTCGGACTTGAGTTGTGGCACTTGCATATAGTACTGAGTTCTGTAGTCTGTGTATTTAGATAGATAGGGGTTCTATTCTCACTACAGTGAAGTGTGTGTATACTTTGGTAGGGTTTCTATTCTAACTGCAGCCAGTTGTGTGTGAACTGTTGCTTGACATTACAGAGAGCATTTTACACCAATATGGGACACTGTTATATTCCCCTCAATAGACACAGCTGATGTCCTCAGCTGTAAAGTGTTGTCTGAGACACTCCAAGTTGGACTTGAGCTTTGGGGTTTGCACAAAGTACTGGGTTCTGGAGCATGTGTACTTAAATAAGAAGGGGTTAAATTCTCACTGCAGTCAACTGTGTGTGTGAGAGCTGTTGCATGACATTACAGAGAGCATTTTACACTAGCATGTGGGACACTGTTCTGTTCTCCTCAACTGATGTCATCAGCTATAAAGTGTTGTCTGTGGCACTCCAAGTCAGTCTTGAGCTGTGGCACTCATGTAAAGTACTGGATTCTGTAGTCTGTGTACCTTAGATAGGTAGGGATTCTATTCTTACTGCAGTCAAGTGTATTGTGTGTGTGAGCTGGTGCATGACATTACAGTGAGCATTTTACAACAGCATGTGGAACACTGTTATATTCTCCTCATCAGATACTGCTGATGTCATCAGCTGTATCGAATTTTGGATATGCAGTACTCCCACCTGAGCAGGGTCAGAGACTGGCCAGGAGGTCAGGCAGAAGTCACCTCATTTTATACAATAAAGATTACAGTGATATGGTGTGACGATAGGTAAAGGCTGCCAGCCTAGCCAGATAGAATTTTGCAGATAATTGTGCCATTTGTAAATATTAATGTAAGCTACAGGCTTGTTCTCTTAAATGTGAAAAGACTGCATTGGGTATTGAACTGCAAAAATGTAACAACAGGGCACTCTGCTGTAAGAAAGCTAAGTCAATCATTTCTTGACTGTCTTTGATGTTAAAATTCGGAGCCGATATGTCTAGATGGAGGCATCCTGCCTATTGTTTTAAGACCAGTGTTAATGGCTAGAATCTGCATGTATAAATGTTCTTTATTACTCTGGTTTCTGACCTGGTGTAAGGAATGTAAATGTAGTTTCTGTTAGTCTGGGAACACCAGAGAAGTGTGAAGAATGGTGTCATGTGAAGCAGCTCTGTATTATTAATTTAAAGAGAGAGAATCAGAGAGCTCAGAAAATTTTGTCTTTTGAACATCCAACATCACTAGCAGTGTCTTGCTCTATATGTAAGCTATTTAGAACTGTGTCTTCTCTTAGAAATAGCTAGGACATAGGAAAATTAGGCTAGTTTGTTTTTCTGTGATGTCAGAACTTTTGCTACTGTATTATTTTAAGTAAGTGAACAGTGGCTGCCCAGCAATCTACTCATTCTCAACCCCAAAAAGACTAAACTCTTACTCTTTCTTACCCAGTCTCACTCACCACAAATCCACCTTTGCTACTACATCCTCTAACAAGACTACAATCCAACCCGAAGGTCACACAAAACTCCTTGGAGTCATCATTGATGATGAACTCAAATTCAATCTTCACTTGCTCCAATGTATAAAAAAGACACCAGAAACCAGGTTTACTGTATCGCAATAAAAATGTTCTCACCTCAAATGCTAGACTCTCCCTTGCTCAGGCCCTGCTCCTCCCCTCCCTCCTATATGCAGCACCAGTGCTCATTAACATCCAAACTACCATCTTAAACAAACTCCAACAAACCTACCATAAAATAGCTAGGTTTGTCACAAACTCTCCTTACAATTCACGTCACTGCTTTGCCCTGAACTCACTCCAGTGGCTTGAACTCTCCCAACTTCTACTACTATCTCAGCTCCAGATGCTACACTGTATTCTTCATAAGCCTTCATCCTGTCCTGTCATTCATCTCTATCTATAGCCCACCTTAGACTCTCCTTACCTCTAACCAGCAACGACTGCACATGTAGGCAAACACCTATATGAACATTCCATTGCCCAAGCTTGGAACAAACATCCTTTAGAAATATGTTCCATCATCCACCCATCACACTTTAAAGAAAAACTCAAAATTCATCTACTTAACTTCAAAACTTGCTCTTGCCAAGCCCCACCCTAAGTGCCACTCTACTATACCTCTCTGTCTCCCTCCCCTTTACATCCAAGTACTTCTTTACTATGGTCATACACTAAAGATACTAAATTAATACTGTTGGTCAAAACTGTTCTTGTATATATGCAAATATATTTGTTTCACTGAAAAATAAAATATGGTCTGTATGCATTGTTATTCTATTGTTTAACTATTTTGTATAACAGACTGCTGTTACATTTTTTTTATTGTAAAGTTATGACTTTTTCTGTAATTCTGTTGTATGTATTGGCACTTTTCTCCTCAGGTCTCCACTGAAAATGGACTACAAGCCCATTTGGACCAACCTGGTTAAGAAATGTCAATAAATAAATAAAAATAAAAATATTTCTCTGTGATCTCTGAACTCTTGACTAGCACTGTGCAGTAAGAAGTATTGTCTTGTGTTTTTATTATTTATTATTAAATATTTTTAAACCTTTCAACTGTGGGTGTTTTGTGTAGAGACAATTTAAGCTCTAAGAGTACATTGCATGTATATAGTGATGCTGTACCAAGTCACTCCAAATAAGTCTTGACTGTTAGGTCACACTTACCATTTGGATAATAATATTGCGCAGTAATAACTGGACACACTTTTAAGGGGCCTTTGAGTAGCTGATAAATATTAGTGGGTGGTGGCAGCTAGTACTACCTTATAGACTGGGCAGAAAAGGGGCACAGCTGGAGAACCTGTGTCAGCCTTCCCTAGGAGTGTCTGTGCGGTTGTATATAACTCATCTCAAAGTGTGTGTGTGTCAGCTACTTGGGCAGGGACACAAAGCACTGGTTGGACAGAGAGGGTGCTGGAGGTTTTAGCTTACCCACTAGGCTGAGATCTGGACTCTGTATCTGTGCCAGTGGGGAGTCTTATTGAGGACCTGGAGAGTAAGGAAGAAACCAGCCCCAGACTGCTGTGATCTCTGTGTGCTCTTAAGGGAAATTGTACTTTACTGGATGTGTATTTAATATCCTTTCCCTATATGGACACCTCTCACTTGTGTTAGTGGTGAGGATTGAGGCTCCTTGATTGCTGGGCCAGGGCACGGGCATCACATATTAATTATTTGGCAGTGGTGCGATATCCACACCACATATTAATTGGTTGGCAAATACTAGTTGGCTTGTAGTGGTGTGGGTAGAGTGAATTCCTGTAGCTTGTGTACAGTGATCACTGAAGGTGTTTTGTACTCTAAATCAGCCACTCAGTGAATACTCAGAGTTTAGATCACAATTGTTTTATTTCTTTTGTTAGCTTAGTTAGGCAGAAAGAGCAGGAAGTATGTCGGCAGAGAAGTACGGAAAGCTGACAAGGAGTCAACTGGCTGAGATGTGCCAGGCTAGGGGACTGCTGCATGGAAACCTGACTAAGGCAGACATGATTGCAGCTTTGGTCATAGCTGCATCAAAAAACAGCAACCAAGAGGATGATCTGATTGGCAGTGGAGATGTACCACCCTCAGGAATGGACAGCTCATCCTTTCTGCAGAGGGCTTAAAAATCCATCTGGAGCTAAAGAGACTTGAGTTGGAGGCCAGGCATTTGGAAATAGAAGCAGCTGAGAGACTGAAATGTCTGCAGGCTTAGGAGAATGAGAAACTGCTATGCCTGGAAGCTGAGGAAAAGGAGAGGTAGAGGCAACATGTGAAGGAGATACTGACTCTTCACCAGAGTCTTGGAGGTAATGGGGAAAAGAGTAACTGGACCCCAGAAGCACAAAACGTCAGTAAATTTCTTCCAGATTTTAAAGAAGGGGACAATTTTGATAGTTTTAATATTATGTTTGAGAGGGTATGTAAACAGTATGATGTTGACCAAAGGCTCTGGGTACTGTTCTTGAACTGATGTTCTCCTGATGACCGATGACCCCATCCTGACCTGATGTTCAGAGGGTGGCCTAATGGTTAAGGTGTTTGCCTTACAAATACAAGGTGCTGGGTTTGAGTCTCACAAGGGGTAATTGGCTAGGCTTAAAGTGGCTCCCAAGGGCAGTTAGCTTAGTACTAATCTATGAACCCCCATACTCCATGGTAAAGCTGTAACTGTGTTGTCTAAAATGTCTGATGTTGACTGTTTTAATTGCACTGTTGTTAAGCATTGCTTGTTAGAATGTTTTAAGCTAACACCTGAAACTTATAGGAAGAAGTTTCGTGAGCATAGACGCAAAGCAGATGAAAGTGTGTGTGAAGTTGTTGCTGAACTGAGCACTTATTTTCATAGGTGGGTGAGTGGATATCAGGTCACCGCTTCTGAAGGGCTGGCAGACCTTTTGGTGAGGGAACAAGCCCTTAGCCCTTTGCCTGAGGACATGAGGATCTGTTTAGCTGATAGACAATGTGCTACTTCAGAATATTTGGGGAAGAAGGGAGACCTACAGCTAGCAAGCAGGGCATCCCTGCACAGGAAAGGGATCCCCAATACTACTCATGGGTCTAAAGGAACCCATGGTGGGCAGCACAGACTGCCCCAACAGAATCTGCCAGTAGTAAGGGAAGCCACTAGTCCAGGTATATGTCCATGACCTAGGGTTAAATGTTTTGAATGCAACCAGTGGAGCCATGTGGCATACAGATGCCCTTTGAGGCAAGCTGGGGAACAAAAGGTGAAAGAGCCAGTAAGTGGGAAAGACAAAATTCTAATAGTAGGTTGTATTAAGACAACAGGGGTACCGAACTACCATCCTGCAGATGTCCTGAAAGGGAAGGATTTGGATGAGGCAGTACCATGTGCTTATGCAGTTACACACAGTCAGGCTAGGAAACAGGCATGTGAGTCTGGTAGCCTGGGGAGACCCAGACAGACTACATACTTGCAGTCAGGACTGGTGAGGTGGTTACTTCAGGGAGGGAGCTACTCTGTAGCAGTGAAATTGAAGGTGAGTCACAGCTGCTTGTGAGTACTGATGTTCCCTTGGACAGAGGGACTTGATTCTCAAGGGGAGGGGGAATCTGTATACTGGGACAAAGGGTTATTGTATAGAGAGTGGATCCCTGAGGGAGGGCTAGAAGGTGAGATGGTACAGCAGTTGGTAGTGCCTAGAGCCTACCATCTGGCGCTTCTAGCCATAGCCCATGATATTTCCTTTGCAGGTCATATGGGCATAAAACGTCCAAAGAACTGTATTATGCAGAACTTCTTTTGGCCTAGAATTTCCAGAGATGTAACAGGGTACTGCAGGACCTGTGAGCAGTGCCAAAAGGTAGGCAAGGCAGGAGGCAAGGTGAGAGCTCCTTTGATGCCTTTGCCTGTGATTGAGGAACTATTTCAGAGGGTAGCTATGGACACCCTTCACTGGTGTTAGTGGTGAGGACTGAGGCTCCTTGATTGCTGGGCCAGGGCATGGGCATCACATATGGCTTTTAATCTATCCACATACATCATGGTGTGGTTTGTTGTCCTTTTGTTATCATGTTGAGAAAGCCCTGTAGTCTGTCCAGCTGCTTTGTGTGCCTGGTGAGATATATGAAAAAGAGAGCATTATACTCTGTTAGTGTTGTGATGAGGTTTGACTGCAGTGCTGTCATACGATCCTAAGATCTCAGTATGATGGCATGACTTATGATGTGCCCAACATAGGCTTTCAATGCCAGTGTGGATAATTGGTGGCCAAAGTTCAGTGTGATATCTGCATGGGTTCCCAGTGCTTGCAGTACTAGTTTTCTGCACAACAGGACTGTTGTTAATGCTGTGATTAACCCAGATCTCCATTTTTCAGATGGGCAACATTACAAACACACATTTCTGCATTTAGTTGTAGATCATGTGCCTTTGTTACCATTCCTCCTGTACTATGTTATCACCATTGGTGAACTCAATGATTGCACAAAATATGCAAGAATCAGCAAACTTGGTAAGTCAAAGGCCATATACTTTAGCCTGAACTGTCGAGAAATAGAGTTCAAACCATGAATGGCCATTCACAGATCCCTGGGGTTTGCCAGTGGTGACAGCTCTACTGGTACAGGTTGATTCACCAGCTTTTACATGATGTGTTCTGTCAGTGAGCCAGTTTATTACCCATCAACTGATGTAAGGGTTAATCCTCAGCTTGGATGTTTTCTCAATGATACCTGCATGGGGGATTGTGTGAAACCCCTAGCCCAGGTTATGATAGGCAGTATGGACTGTCTTACCTTCATCCAGACCTATCACATGAAATCAATGGGCTGTGACAACATCATAGATCACCTATGGTGTAACTCAGCACATACACCTTCCTGACACAGTTGAATACACAGCTCCACACACCCTCCACATGGTCTATGTTCCCATACAAGGGTGTACATCAACATGCATCCACCTGAGTTGGGGGACAGCACCTGATGCATGCATGTATAGAGACATCCTGACTCTTCTCAACTGTGAGGTAGACCAACATGTTATGATGGACCTGTTCTACATGTGCACTAGTAATATTCCAGGTGTGTGCAACAGACATGTGTGAATTGTTAATGCTACATCAAGTCTGTTATATCTGATAGATGTCCTTAAAGAGGTCATCGAGGGCATGCATGATGTCAAAAGTATCATTTTGTGGAATTTGACCAAGTTAAGGCATTTGACACAAATCCACACTGAGGTATTCAATCAACACATTAATATGTGGCCATAAACAGCTATAGCAGCAAATGGGGTAGACCAGTATATGATATATGTGACATCTCACTATGTTGAAATGTGTGACATGACCTATATGCCAGGTCCAGTATTCAGGTTGGTACATCATGGGTGTTCACTAGGCCCTTTCCTGCCCATTAGTTAAGTGATGGACATCACAGATGACATACACATGCTGTGTCCAAACAGCTGCCTGAAGGACTACAGATTGTGGGCAATCAGTGACTCCCTCTGTGATATTAGTATAATGCAGACAGTATCAACACATACCAAAAACTGCTGTCACAGCCATGATAATGCCTGCATTGACAAGAAACATGGAGGAATTTGTTGAATCAGGAAACAAACACCCCACCCAAGTATAATGTGGACATTACATCCTATAATCAGACCAGTAGGTATGTGACCTGTGTCCTGGGGTAGATGTTAAGTGGTACATCCGCCAGCATGTGGTTACAATGTTGATTACTCTCTTGAATGTTACACAAGTCCTGGGTATGTATATGAAGGACGGGTCTATATTAGAAGAATGAAGCGACAAAAGAGTGAACACTCTTTTGTCGATACATAAAACCCGAAGTCTGAAAACAGCGAAGTCACAGAACAACGATTTTTTTCCCAGGAAAAAAAAATCACTGTTCCGTAACTTTGCTGTTTTCAGGCTTGGGAAAAGAATTGCTGCTCCGTGACTTCGCTGTTTTCAGACTTTGGTTTTACATGTCGACAAAAGATCATTCACTGTTTCGTTGTTTCGTTCTTCTAATATAGACCCGTGAAGGACATACCCATCAGAGGCCATAATACCTTCATGGTTCCCAGCCTTCATCACACCAATAACTGCATACAATGCACCCTTCTTCATGTACATCCCAATACATTTTCCAGTGCACTGCCACACAGCTTATTGGCCATACCTAGGTATTCTTTCTCTAAAATATACATGGCTGTCGGATGGTGTGAAACACCAGCCAAGTTGTTACACCAGATGCATGTGTGCTACCTGTTCTGCTTATACATACACTACATACATAGGTGTTTGACAACATTAATAACATATATATCATTCATGACAATGTAGATTGTGCCATATATATGCCATGCACACAAGGCAACTAGATTGTATTCCCCATACTGTCACGTACTGGTATGGCAATGTCCCTCCTAACACCTCCTGCAGATAGTATAGTACCAGGACAGTGTGCGTAGTTACCCTCATTGAGTGTGGATGTATCATAACAGTTGTTCAAGTGTATATATATGTGTGTGTGTGTGTGTGTGTGTGTGTGTGTGTGTGTGTGTGTGTGTGTGTGTGTGTGTGTGTGTGTGTGTGTGTGTGTGTGAGCAGGCTCATCTCTTATCACTCCACATTACATATGTTGTGTCAGAGGCATGGGATTAGTGGTGGTATTATTCTGATATTGCCCATGATTGTAGTTCATTCTTGAAATGTTTTCCATGATCCTTTACCTCTGGCCATCTTGTTGGAGACCTCTGCTGAGAGTACACGCATATTCAGGCATATCAGTTTGCACAGCTTCACAATATGCACCCCACCTCAATTGCATGTCAGATCCCTGATAGATGTCCTCTGCATTATTCATGTACTGATGTTTATCTCATACAGACATCTGCCCCATTGTTATGTCACCTTGTGTGACAGTCACAGACAACACATTTTCACTATACAGTTTGTACTGTACCATAAAGATATGTGCCTGGTGTTGATGCCACAACCATCTTCCATTGACATGCCCTCCTCTGCTGTACATGAGGGAGATTTACCTCTCCTCTCCCTGTGTTCATTCCTATGATTCATCTGTGTATGCCTGTTCAATACACTCACTTGCCCCGAGTGATCATTTTACATGGTAGTCCGTGTCCAGTTACAGATCATTAACACAGCTTCACTATTGGGAATAGGATATCACAATACTCTGCGCTGTAGGTACACTGTCCTGTATTGTATTTGGACCATATACTTCACATTTATACTTATCAACTGCTCAGATATTCCCAGGATGTCCTGATGTTTTCCTTATCAAATTTGTGACTTTCTGCCATATCATTGGGATGATCTCTGGACTGATGTCACTCACATACATTTGAGTGCATACTTCCCAACTGTCCTGTTTTGTGCAGAATGCCCAGTTTTTCCTCACATATTTGTAATCTTTTCCTCATAACATTTTTGTTTCTGGAAAATCACTGGCATGTCATTGTGGAGTGAAGTCAGAAACTGATGACTGATGTTTGAGTTTCAAACTTCATGCTCTCCAGAAAGTTAATGCTATTGTACAGCCTATTTATTCTATCAACTTTCTAAGTTTGATAGTGCAATATTAAAAATCTGTCCCTAGTTTGTCCCTTTGCCCCCCCACATTACATATGCCTTTGTCCACATATCTTGTTCAAAGAGGATGGCAGGTATGTTTGAGTTTCATTCTACTACATGTCTATGCGACATCTATGGAAAATATGTCCTTATTTCTGGCTAAATGTCCCCACATTATGTTGGTCTTTGTGAGATGTGTTGCAGTAACAGATTAACAGATTCACAGCTATCTATGAAACCCTGGTGGTGAAATCCCCGACCGTAGGTGCTCTGCTTTAAACAGAATTGTATCCACGTTTGCTTACATGGTTTTCTGGTCGGCAATGTAACCTAACTTAAGCGTGCTTTGCTGCACATCATCGCACAAACATGTAAACTCTGTGTAGGCTCTGTGAAAAGCCTACACAGTGTTTATTGAATCCTGGAAAGTCTTTTGCAAATATTGAATGCATGGTTAAAGGAAGGGTTTGTTTATGGAGTTATGTAGTGGGATATTAAAATTTTATGGAAGAAAGATGAGAAGAATGAAATAAAAAATGGAGACCCATGACAATAACACAGATTATAATTTTTTTTGTGAGAATAATACAGAGGACAATGGAAGGGAGGATGTTGGATATTATGGGAAAAAAGTATATATGTTATAAAAAGGAAGGGATGTCAAGACTTGTTATTAGTTGTGAGAGAAATTGTGGATGATATAAGTAAAAGGGAGGTTGTGAAACTTATGGTAGGTGCTATTAGGAAGGCATTTGATTCAGTAGGGCATAGTTCTTTGTGAGATGTTTTGGTGAAGAGTGGAACAGGTAGTCGAATTTGGATAGTGTGTATGTCAACATATCAAAATAATAGAGTGAAAATGTTACTGAATAGGTGGCTGAGTAAAGAAATATAAATGAAGTGTGGTATTCAACAAGAATATCCCATGACTGGAATGTTGTTTTCATTGATAATGTGTGATGGTGAGTGACTTAGTCTATAAAATGACAGATGTAAGATATGTGATATAAAAGGAGGTACTGATTCCATTCACAATCAATATAGTTTTATTTACGAAGAACAAACATATGCATCAGGAAAGTATTATTTTGTTTGAATGGATGTTTAAAGGAAATGGGAAAGATGTTGAATAAAGATAAAAGTAAGGCTTTTGGTGATGTGTTGAAAATTGTGTTTGTGATTGTGTGTGTATGTCCATTTCTCATTAATGAAGTGTCTTTGTTAGTAATAAACTTTGGGAGAAATTATGTAATTATGATGCAATAGGAAGACTTAATAAAAGTTGTTGTTTGTTGTTGTTTGTCTTTTCAGCTTTTTCCGGTTAGGGGTCGCCACAGAGGAACTCCAGTTCGCTAATGATTGGCAGTCGATTTTTTTTTTATGTTGCTGAGTTGCCAGCCTGACACCCAACATTCAGCGAAGGCACGACCATTCATGCATGTCTTTCGGAAGCCATAGAAATTAAATAAATATCTCTTCTGTAGAGGATGTGGAGATTAGCATTCAGGAAAAGGGTTTATCAGGTGAAATTGGTATCAGTGGGAAAATGTATATATATTTATCAGATGGTTATATGATTACAGGAAAATATGAAATGGAAATCATGCAACTGGTGTTTTGTTTCATATGGGGCTCAAGATTAAACCCAGTGAAAAGAGTTGTGTTGTATATACATGAAGATGAAGGGGGTTTGGGGTTACTAAATCTAGTTGTTTGTTCTGCTACATTAGACTTGTATAGAGTATTTAAGTACATTAAGGAAGAGAATGAGAATTTGTTAGTGAGAATCTTTAAATAAGAGTACAACAAATTATTGCAGATGTTAAGAATAAAAAACAAACAAAGAGTGTGTAATAAAGAAATTAAAAATTATCAAGAGAAATTGCTAAGATGGAAAATAAAGATTGAAGATTAGAGAAAGATAACAGCATGTGGTATAATAATGTGATGAAACAATATTATTACGCAGTTCCATGGGAAAAATTACCAGAAGAAGTGGTTAAAGCCATTAAGGCAAGGAAAAAGTGGTGTACTAAGATTGTAGAGTGCTAGGATATGCTATGGCGACTGGTAATAAGCAAGTTACCGGAAAAGGGGAATATGCCATATAAAAATAAATTTGAAGGAGTTTGTTTATTTGTTGAGGAAGAAGAGACAGCAGAGTATTTGTTTTTGAAAAGTAAAAGAGCAGTGAAACCAGAAAAAGGTTGTGTGAAAAAATGTTTTTGAAAATATTAATCACATAAACAATATAAACATGAATATGTTTATGTGTGAATATTAAAATAATAAGAATGGATATCTGTTAAATAGATAACAGTTTATTTTAAGTAATATGAGTTATTTGGAATGAAAGACTGAATTAAATTTTGTTTAAAGGGGGAATGGATTTTGGCAGATATACTGTGAAAAATCAGATTATGGTTGTGGAAGAAGTGGAGGTCAGTTATGGAAAAATTAATAATGAGGATGTTATAAGAAAATGATAAATAAAAAAGAAAAGAAATGTGTATATATGTGCCTGTAAATATGTAAATATCTAAATAATGTTTTTATATCGTGTTAAATAAAGGACCCCTACTCTTTCTGTAAGTACCGTGGGATCATTTACATCCACCTGAAATACCATCTGCTCTGGCAGACTGGACCTTGGTTTAATATGTCAAGATAATATGCACAAAGATGTAATAGGCAACAAGATGATATAGAAATGGTGAACATGTGAAACACAGGAGTATACTGTTAGCATGCAGTAATAAGAACTGTAACATAACTTAAGCATGATACTCGTGTTAATATTGATTTTTTTTTACCTCAAGAGACCAAGGAGTACATATTATTTTTAGTTGTATCATGATAATCATATTAATAATTAAGTTTTCACCAGAAGTGCTCATGGGTGCTTGTCATGGTTGATGTTATCAGTTTGCATTCAGGAATGATTTTTGGCAACTTTTTTTATAAGAAAGGAGCCTAGGGTGAGACATAGCAGTGCCTTGTAAAGAACCTGGTGTGAGTAATAACAGTGTCTTTTAAGGAGCATAGGGTGAGGGATATCAGTGCCTTGTAAGAAACTTAGGGTGAGGAATAGCAGTGCCTTGTAAGGATGGTTCCTGTCAGAAGAATGAAGATGCATTATGTCAAATGCATTTTTGTTGAACTGTAAATATCAAAAACGCAAAATAACAAAGCGGCTTGTAAGCAAATTCTTTCCCTGGGAAAGAAGTCACTTGGCCGCTTCCATCACTTTGCCATTTTCGACACTGTAGTGCGATCTCAGAGTTGGTATATTTAAGTAGGGGGTGTGAGGAGCAAAGCCCCCCACTTAAAATACTGTTTACTGTGTTTTTTTTTTTTGGGGAACTGTTGTGGCTGTTCGCTCTTTTTTTGTTTTCGTTCTTTTGTGGTCAATATAACAGCGTTCGATCTTTTGATCATTCGCTGTTATAACATAGACCCTTGTAAGAAGCCTAGGGTGAGAATAGCACTGTCTTAAAAACAGAGCCTAGGGTGAGGGACAGCGGTGCCTTGTAAGGGGCCTAGGGTGAGGCATATCAGTGCCCTTGTAAGGAACCTAGGGTTAGGAATAGCAGTACATTGTAAGGAGATTAGGGTGAGGAATAGAGGTTCCTTGTAAGGAGCTTTGGATGAGGAATAGCAGTGCCTTGTAAGGGGCCTAGGGTAAGGAATAGTAGTACGTTGTAAGGGGCCTAGGGTAAGGAATAGCAGTGCCTTGTAACGAGCCTAGGGTAAGGAATAGAGGTTCCTTGTAAGAAGCCTAGGGTGAAGAATAGCAGTGCCTTGTAAGGAGATTAGGGTGAGGAATAGTGGTTCCTTGTAAGGAGCCTTGGCTGAGGAATAACAGTGCCTTGTAAGGGGCCTAGGGTGAGGAATAGCAGTGCCTTGTAACAAGCCTAGGGTTAGGAATAGAGGTTCCTTGTAAGAAGCCTAGGGTGAAGAATAGCAGTGCCTTGTAAGGAGATTAGGGTGAGGAATAGTGGTTCCTTGTAAGGAGTCTTGGCTGAGGAATAACAGTGCCTTGTAAGGGGCCTAGGGTGAGGAATAGCAGTGCCTTGTAACAAGCCTAGGGTTATGAATAGTGGTTCCTTGTAAGGAGCCTTGGGTGAGGAATGGCAGTGCCTTGTAAGACCCCTAGGGTGAGGAATAGCAGTGCCTTGTAAGGAGATTAGGGTGAGGAATAGAAGTTCCTTGTAAGGAGCCTTGGCTGAGGAATAGCAGTGCCTTGTAAGGGGCCTAGGGTGAGGAATAGCAGTGCCTTGTAACAAGCCTAGGGTTAGGAATAGAGGTTCCTTGTAAGAAGCCTTGGGTGAGGAATGGCAGTGCCTTGTAAGACCCCTAGTGTGAGGAATAGCAGTGCCTTGTAAGGAGATTAGGATGAGGAATAGAGGTTCCTTGTAAGGAGCCTTGGGTGAGGAATGGCAGTGCCTTGTAAGACCCCTAGGGTGAGGAATAGCAGTGCCTTGTAAGGAGATTAGGGTGAGGAATAGAGGTTTCTTGTAAGTAGCGTATTGTAAGGGATAGCAGTGCTGCAAGTACACTGAGCTCCAATAATCTGTATACATCTCAGTTCTGAATTACATTTGTCCATGTTATATATGCTTTGAATTTCTAGTTTTACAGAATGGAGAATGAGAAGGAAAATGTTTTTGTGCTGCTTTCATGAGCATAAATTGATATATTAACAGGTCATTGAGATATTAGAAAAGGTTATAGTGTCCTAGTACCAGACTTTAGCTTTTGAATCTTTGGCCCAGTACAGCCAAGTCCTTGACAAAGGAGGCTGAAAATTACATTACAAATGAGGTGTAAATTTCTCTGAGAAATGAGATCCCTTACATCTAATAACAGTGTGGGGCAGGGATACTCCCTTTGGGAGGAGTTATGCATTTATCTTCTGATTTAGTTTAGAGAAATGTGGAGTTTTCACATCATAGCTTTGGAATCAGACATTTTGATGATGTCATGCATGCTTTTGGCTTATTATTTCATAGGTTTTCAAAGCTGTACAGTGATTTCATCAGGCCATGAACTTTGTTTAGTTTTGTGGATATGAACTGAGTAGGGAAGCAGAGGGCATTCTCATGCACCTATATATTTCAATTCATCGATTGCATCACTGTTATCTGAGCACATTTTATCCCCTTTTGTGAGCAACAAAAAGCAGTCTTCTCTTGTATTTCCACTTGTACTCTGTCTCCTTTGTGTGAAATAAGAGTGAAATAACAGTACATTTTAGCCAAGTCATCACAATGCAAACAGGGGCCAAATTCTATCATGGGAATTGTCAAATGGACAGCATGCCCTTGTAAAGCTATCAATTTCAGAATTTAGCACCATTTTTATAAGGACAATAAAAAGTAGAAAACTGAGGACAGAACATTGCTTGATACCAGAACTGAGCGTATGTGGTCAGACTTTATAGGGCTCAGTAGCCAGTTTGAAGGTCTGTAAGATCTGCTAACCATAAAACCACTGGCTTGAGACCACTGAGTACAAATTATGCCACAGCCCTTGATGAGGAACTGGCTAAAAAGCCTTGATGAGCTCAATAAAGACAACCTTTGTTAACTTCATGATTTTGAACATGCGATTTGCCTGAATTAATAATTCCATATTAGGAGCATGGTCCTTAAGAAATTAATGCTGATCGCTACATATAAGGTCATAGCTATATACATGAAATTTCACTTGAGTAACTGCTTTCCCAAGTAATTTCAGCAGTTGTCTTCAGAGGGTTATTGTTCTATATGATGCCATAATTTATTGTAGTATAATCTTGGGAAGGAAATCATGTTTTCCAAGTGATAGTAAAAGTGCCTATTTAATCATAGCCTCCATACAGGCTTTGTGTCATGCTAATGGAGAGCTGCAACAGCTGTCCCTCTAAATGGATCCCAGGAACTACAGACCTGTAAGTATGACTAGTCTCATATCCAAAGCTATGGAAAGAATTATCATGGAAATGATTAATAAGGACAGAAAATCTTCAAACACTAGATCCAACCCAGTTTGGTTTAATCAAGGGCAGATCATGCCTACTCAAACTGGTGGGCACTAACATCCTACAGAAAGGACTGACATAGATAAATGACTGTGCCAAAGCCATGGCTCAAAACTCAGTGCTAAGAAATGCATAGTCATGCTGTTTGGAAAGCCATCCATCCTATGAAATGGCCTTATTGGTAACACTCCCCAAAGAGTAAAACCAGTAGTCAGGGATTTGGGTATGTATGTAGATAGTAACCTGATTCTCGACCAACATGTTTCTAAGGTAGAAAGGAAATCATTCTCTGTTGCTCAACTTATAAACAAGAGAATGGCATTTCGGTCCGAGGAAGTCGTTCTTCCAGTACATTCAGCTCTCATCAGGCCCATTATTGAGTACAATATGCTCTTTTTGGTAAGTACTTGACCAGACACGTCCAATAACTGGAATGTCCCCAGAGGTTCCTCACAGTAAGAATACAGGATGCAAACAGAATGCCCTATGCAGATTGCCTCAAAGCTCTGTCTCTATACCCTGTTCCTGCAGACTGTTGAGAAGTGAGCTATGCCTGCCATTCAAGGCATCTTTGGATCCCGCTCTGATGGACCTTTTACATATCTGCAAAATGGACAGCATCAGAATTAGTCAATCTACTGAGTTAAACCTTGCTTGTAACATAAACAGGACACATTGGAGGGACAGGTATGTATCTCAGAGAATTCTGCTTCTCTTGAACAGGCTTCCCATCATTGTAAAGCAGAGCTCTTCCCTAACCCTTTTCAAGAGAAACCTGGGCCAATGGAAGGAAAATTGGAAATATACCCCGGGTCTAGCACCTATGTCTCTAATGGACAGAGGCAGCTGGTAGATCTTATCATAACTTGCATATACCCCTTAAAATAGCCTCTGAGGCACATAAACTTTTGGGATAAAATTGGGATGCTTGGCTAGGCTTATAAAGGCTCCAGTGGTTGTTAGCCTGGTACATACTGTACCTATGACCCTAAGAAAAATCTGACTTTAGACTTGGGGAAGAAATGAGGATGACTTAGTTTAGAATATTGCCGGAAATCTCTGGACTTGTTACATAAATGACATGATAGCTCTGTCCTACATTTGATATTGTAAATCACAGTATTGATGGGTGAAGTCATTTCACAGGTCTGTACTATGACAGCTGAAGAGCAAATGAGGCTTTCCATTCAGCCATCAAGGTTAGCACTGAAGGCAGCAGGGAGGTACTTTGATGTGTGCCGGGAGTCTATTCCAAAGGTAGACAATGCACCTATTGCATCAGCAGGTGTTAGTAATCTTACAATAGAGATGTAGGTCTTTGAAAAAGATGTTTGTTAGGCTGTTTGTCCTATGACAATAGAGAAGGTCAAAATGCACACGGTCTTCCATTACATGACACACTAAGCATAGGTCACATTTCAAGAGTCTATATAAGACAGAGTAGAGGGAAAGGGGTTTTATTATGTTAGGGCAGTTTGTGTGGCTTTGTAGATTCTTTTAGATTGTGTAAGGTACTTTGGCAGGTACATTCTAATGGGGGCATTGCATTCAATGATAGGTCTAATAAGGGAGGAGGGTATAGGGACAAAGACATCCTTTGACCTAGGTGACATATTTATTTATTTATGTATTTATTTATTTATTTAACATTTGTTGACCGGGAAAGTCCGACTAGGTTCCACAGATCCTGTTTTCAGCAGAGGCCCGGGGAGAAATGCTCCAGACACATGTCTTTAGAATGTGGGAGGAAACCGGAGTACCCAGAGGAAACCCACGTGAATGCAGGGAGAACATGCAAACTCTGCACAGAAAGCACCCCAGCCAAGAATCGAACCAGAGAACCTCTTGCTGTGAGGCGACAGAGTTAACCGCTGCACCACTGCACCACCCATACCATACAGATAACCTGTGTGTGTGTGTGTGTGTGTGTGTGTGTGTGTGTGTGTGTGTGTGTGTGTGTGTGAGACGTTCTAACAGCAGAGAAGTGCTAGTGTTATGATAAGAAGAGGGAAGTTGAGGTTTATGAAAGGTTAATAGGCAGCATGTTTGGCTTTTATGGTGAACTCATGGCTGACACACCATGTGTTGATCTGATCCAGTTCCACAAACAGAATATTCCAGTCATCTACACACTTGGTTAACCATAAACCTTAGATACTCAATTTCATGTCTGAGAAATAAGTGCTGAATAAGGCCTAATGGTTAAGGTGTTTGCCTTACAAACACAAGGTGCAGGGTTTGAGTCTCACAAGGGATAATTGGCTAGGCTTAAAATGGCTCGCAAGAGCAGTTAGCTTAGTATGAACCTATGAACCTATGAACACATGTCCCAAGACTAAGCCCTGTGGCATACCTCTAACGATATCTTTAGAGCTAGAGGTAATATCTCCTACCTTTACAGTGTGAGTTTTATCGGTAATTAAGTTTGCAACCCAGAGGAGAACTTAAGGTTATCATTGAAATTGGAATGATTGTCTATGACACCTGCTAGGTGATTGCTGTAAAAGGCCATGGCAGGTTCAAAGTTGGCAGTATAGACGGTTTGGTCTGTTCTTCAGTACCCTTTTCTTTTTCAGAGAAAGTAACTAGTATGAGTAGACATGCACTGCCTTTAACAAATCAAAATTGATTAACTCTCAGCCTCTTAACAGTACAATTCAGAACAAAACCAAAACAATGGTGGTGACAAAAGGCCAAAATCAGGAACAGATTTTAAATATTTCTCTTATAGACTTAGAAAGTTGGCAGAATAAATGTTTTGCATTTGCAAGCATTTTTTGAAGGATATGAAATCTGAAACCCAAATGTTTGTCATTATTCAGTGACTTCAATCCTCAATGATTTGACAGCAAACCACAAACTTTATGAGGAACAGAACAACAATGTGAGGCAAAAAGCTGGACATTCTGTGAAATTCTGGACAGTTGAGAGGTATGTGAAAGGCATAGAGTCCACCTATGCCACTTTAAATTAGTTCACAAATGATATGTTCTCTGACTTTACAGACAATGGTAAGCGGGTTTTAGTATGTTAGCAAATAATGAACTATACACGACCCAGAAAAAGCTCTCAATTTGAATCAGTTTTGTGAGGTCAGATGTAAAGCACAATACTGCGAACATCTCTGTTATTCATTTTCTTGTCAGCTGTCAAACATGGGACACATTTTCTGGTGTACCTACTGTTGCTTAAAGTAATCAAATGGTATGGGTAACATTCACAGGGTAGGTAACACAATATGGAATATGTCTTACATGTTTCAAGTGTTTGTAGTAGTCTCCATGACCAAAATATTCCTTGTTTAAGTTTCGAGTTTGCATTTGATCAAAAAGGTTGAAATTTTGTCTGATGAATGCTGAGGTACTTGCCCCTGAACATGGCATATCTCATTCTGCTGGTTTATTTGGCTTTATAATAATGCAAGAGTAAATGATATCTGTATTTCTGAACTATTAGATGGTACAGTTTTAGTCGGTATCAGTTGCTCTCCATTTGAATTTGCTATGCTGAAATCAAAGTGTTGCTTTTTTTAGCCAATTTGGCTAGTATGGTTAATGCAGTTAAGGCATCATGCTTATAATGCTATTGTATGTTCTGTAGAGAAGTATGTCTGCAGATGTGGACTGAATTACGTACATCTTCAGTTAAGGTAATGCCTGAGCTCATGCTCAGCTTCAAAGTATACAGTGTATATTAGTTGCTGGTATGATGAAGAATTGACTTTAGGCTGGTCTTGTAATCTTACTTGGGTTGGATCTGTTCTGCTTGGTGGAGAATGTATTCCATACATTACTGTAATTTTTCTCTTGCTTTGCACAGCTGTGTTCTAGCCCAGATAGTCTTTATCAAATTTGCAGCTTCCTTACCTAAGCAATAAACAAAAGTACTGTATGTCTGAAGTGAGAAGGGCTGTCTGATACTGCCTACTTGACGAAAAGAATTATATGTAGGGAAGATCATTCTAATTTCCCTTGTGACACCTAATCTTTATAATTGCAATAATCTCCCTACCATCTTATTGGGAGGGGAACAACAGTAAAATACTAACGAGCATTCGGATACTGGAATTGCAGTCATCATGTGCATATATCATATTTTAATGTTAGCCTTGCTCATCAAATGACATGTAAGGTACCTTTTCCTATATTGTTTAGTAGAACCCACTCTCTTACATCACCTTCCTGTGTTCATCTCTGTACACTCATACTCAACTCATATCATGCTCAGAGTCTTCATGTAGAATGGCACCCATGTCAGAGTTTGTTTGCCACAACATTTCATCAGATCAATGTGTTTTTTTGTCTTTCACATATAGCTCCACAGATGATTTTTTTTTCTGACTTCACAATTTTAACAAAGTTTGAAGAGCTGTGCTGATTTTTCAATTGTATGGACCAATTTCTCATCCTTGAAGTATAGTATATATGTCTCTGGAATCTTGGATCCCTTTTTCTAGGATATTTCTTTAGATGCATAATCAGATATAAAAAAAAATGTTCATTTGTAGCCCTGCAGAGTAGGATTTCATATCTACACAAATCTTTGTAAGGTGCTTAAGAGGTAAAGTCTTAAATGATTTACCGAAAAAATGATATGTAGGCCTTTTGTTTTGGATTTGGAATAGCAAATCGATAAACCTGAGAGGTTTAGTCAGTAGTCATTTGTCTTTCCCCTGTCCTGATTTTATAGTATAATGTATAGATTTGAATCAAATCCATTGTTCATATCAATGCTCTCACATTTGTAAATAAGTGTAGCATCTCACATCATAGGCATCGCCTTTCTTATTTAACATAATTATAAATCAACCTTCTGTTTTCTTCATCCTTGTTAAATCCAATGTTTTCTATGAAGCCTTTTTTCAATTAGTTTTATGAGCTTATCTAAAGGATGCTTTATCTGATTTGAATTTAAGCATTTAGTCACAAATGCTGGCTCTGTGACATAATAGTTTTGGCCTTGATGTTGCCCCAGATGACGTGGCACTGAAAGAATTACCCTAAACACAATAGGTATGAGTAGGTGTCACTTATACATTCCTTTTTTGGGGGGGTGAAGTTTGCAGATCTCCATGTAGATTAAGGTCTGGGATCGCATCCGTTGTGATAGGGACTCTCCACAGCATGGATTCATTAAGAAAGGCCTGGGACTGGAGCAATTTTAATAGGGAGCCTTGGCAGCATGATCTTATGAAGGATTGCCTGGAATGCAACAATTACAGTAGAATTTTGCAGAACATGAGTACACCAAGGGGACTACTTACATCATATAGCAGGAATTTCAAGTCCATGCAAGTAAACATATGCACTGGGCCTGGTGTGACATGCTTTGCGGTGCATTTTCTAGTTAATAGTAGGACCTGTATGTGTATACACAAATCTCCTAACCCTTGGTGGATGACAGATATGGGGAAGGGGGGGTCATAGGATATAAAGGACATAGGATCACAGGATCATAGGATGTTACTAGGCTAATGGCTCTTGGGCTCTTGCAAGCCAAGCCAAGTTAAACCCTTTTTCCCAAGAGTGTCTGTTACAAACAGACACTAAAAATCAGCATCTATTACTCCTATCCAGTAAGGATACAGGTGGAGCCCCTGGGGTAAAATTACCGTTACCCATCCAGTCACCCAAATTGTGCTTAAAAAAGGTCAATGAGGGATTCAGTTTAACATGAATTGGAAGTTTTTTCCAGAGATGAGGTAACCTCAGTGAGACAAGTCTGTCTGTCTAGCAAGTTCTATTGATGTCACATACCAGGTTATGGTCCTTAGAGTGAGTGACACACATACCATTTGACATATGGATATGCAGTATTTCCATCAAGGCAGAGTCAGAGATTGCTTTATATGCAAGGCACAGGTTGCCCTTGAATAGTCTGTATGATACCAAGAAAAGTGATAGCGATTTCAGTCTACCCACATATGATATGTGTTGAAGACCCTAAATTCTCTTTGTGAGAAACATCTGCAGTCTCTCTAGTTGCTACAGGTGCTTGGAGAGGTACATACTGAAGGGAGAATTGTACTCTATTACTGGTCTAATTAGGGATGAGTACAAGTGGATTATGACTTCCTTTGTTCTGGAAACAATGCCCTTACTTATGAGATGGGCAATATAGAATGCCCTTCTTCCCACTGTGGAGACATGGTGATCAAAGGTAAGGTTGCTATCAACCTGGGAACCTAGGTCTGTCACCACTGATTGCATACTTAGGGTGTTACTATTAATGTGGTATTTTGCAGGGACATTCCCTTTGCCAAAGGAGGTGATGATGCATTTTTTGCATTGAGTTTAAGTCACTGATTCTGGCACTAATCATTAGTCTGTGAGAGTCCTTCTTGCAGGATATTGACATTGTTAGGTGTCTCAATGACCATTCCTAGTTTGCAGTCTTCGGCAAACTTTGCCAGCCACAGACGTTTTGTTTTTGCCTGTACTTCAAAGAAGAAGATTCTGAACAGTAGGGGGCCCCAGGACCAAACCCTATGGAACAGCACTGGTTACTGGTCTACTGGAGGAGGTAGAGTCTCCTATTATGACTGTATGCATTCTATCAGTGAGCCAGTTTGTAACACACCTGACAATATGTGGGTTGATACCAATCTGGGCAAGTTTATCAATAATGCCTGAATGGGGGACTGTGTCAAAAGCCTTGGCCATGTCCAGATAGGCCATATGCACAGTTTTACCTTTGTATAGGGCTTTGTGACTGTCTCAAAGAAGTCCACCAACTTTAACAGGCATGATCTCCCATTGACGAAATCAAACTGGGTAAGGTCAAGTGTTTGGAGATTACCTATATCTTTATTAATAAGGTCCATGATGATTCATTCGATGGCCTTACAGATAAGGTTGGGAAGGCTTATGGATGTATAGTTCCCAGGGTCGGTGTATGCACCCCCTTTGTGTAAAGGGATAACGGTAGCTGTTTTCGATTCAGCAGGGATGAGGCCAGTACTTAGACTGTGGTTGAAAAGAGTACCCAGTGGTGTTGCTAGTTCATGTTTTAATCCATTTAGAATGCAACCTGGGATGTTATCTGGTTCCATTGAGGCCATCTTTTTGGTGTTGGAGAAGGCATTTAAGACCTGTTCCTATAGAGATATTAGGTGGAGGACAGGTGGTGGGGATGCTATGAGGTACAACTTGCAGGGACAGGGGACTGAAGTTTGAAATAAACCTGTAAGCCAACATGTGGGCTATATCCACAGGTTCTGTATATGTTGTAACATTTACAGAGATGGGCATTTCCTTTGAGGTTTTGGACGTAACTAAAGAACACCTTATGGTTATCCTTAGTTAGGGATGCTAATTTGGAATCACAGTTGGCTTTAGAAGACTTTACAAAATGTCATTTGCTTACTTAAGCTGAGAAAGGAATACTTCCAGGTTTGAGACTGTACATTCCTACCCCTCAATTTCTTTCACTTATTGTATAGCCTGTTTATGGTTGATGTCCAAAAGGCTGATTTGTACTGCTTTGAGGATCTATATTTGGTTCTGTCAGGTACCACAGAGTTAATAGACTTGTATAGATGTTCATGTAGAGCACTGATGTATATCCCATCATAGGTGTCTTTTTCATTATTGGGAGCAGGGGGTATGAAGCTATTTATGCAGTCACATAACAGGTTGTAATTGACCTTGGGGAAGTTTTTTAGTCTGGTTTCAGCTAGGGGGTGGTCTGGTGTTATTGTGACCTCTAATGAGACTGATTTGTGGTCAGACCTCACCAGGGAAGACTGCACACTAGAGGTGGAGCAACAATCCCCCATGTTGGTGAGCACCAGGTCCAGTATGTTTGATCCCCTTGTGGGGATGTCAACCAGTAGGTCCAGGGTATTTGCGTTAACAAAGTCCAGGAACATTTGGGTGAGCATATAGGTACTTGTGTAATTAATCAAGTCGATGGTTGGGTAATTAAAGTCTCCCAAAACCAGGTTGTTGGGTTGTATCTTGATCGACTCAAGTAGACCCAAATAGGCTGAGTGGGTGTCCTGGTTCATGGAGGGGGTTTTATAAATGGCAATGACTTGGAGGGGGGGTCTTACCAACAGTCAATTGCACCTGAAAAAAATAATCACCTCCTTTTTTTCTCACATCTTCAGATTGTGGTCAGAACATGTGGAAGGAATTATAACCCAGTATGGCTGGGGTGCTTTACATGGCCTTCAACCAGGTTTTTGTGACTGCACAAATGTCAGCATCTTTCAGGGTAAGGACTGCTTCCAGTGTATGCAGCTTCAGATTTGGAGTCCTAGTGTTTAGCAGCATAACCTTGAGGTTGTTTTTACATGGTATTTTTATGTCGGAAATTTTTGTTCTTGTGACACTGCCTAAAAAAGGTACTATAAGGGTGGCAAGAGTCTTAGTACCTGAAATTCCAGGATGATAGATGAATATCATCTCTGGCAAAGCATCGAGGTCTGTCAATCATATCATCCCAAGCTGACAGATGCTGGATCCCCTTAGAATAACCCAGGAACTAAGCCAATTATTGAAGTCAATCATTTTTTGTTTGTATTGTGGCATCATCCTATGTGAATGTAAAATGCTGCTTAAGGTTAGGGACATACCTGCCTGAGACACATAATCTGAGTGCTCAGTCATGTCTCTCTTCATATATTGAGGTACATCTTAAGTTGTTTACACCAACATGGACTATGACGTAGTCATAACAGTACTTGCTGTTAAGCGACTTGAGTACATGTGTTGCGTGGCGGATCCTGGCACATGACAGACAACTGACTGTAACCTTCTCCTTTTCCAACCTGGTGAGTGGGACACCTATGTGTCTCACAATGGAGTCGCCTATAACTAAGATGTTTGGTTCTGTGTTTTGCCTTAGGGGCTTTCCTGGTGAGACATTGGTGCATGAGCTATTATGTGTACTATGTTCTGCAGTGGATGTGCCATGTAAAGTGTGTTTGTGTTTGGGAGGTCTCTGATGTTCAGGTAGTGTTCTGGTGAGAACTTCCACATATGTAGGTTTATTTGTTGTTGATATGGCTGTTGTAGAAGCTGGGGTGTGGGTGCTTACAACCTGCCCAGTGTCTGATGTACTGACTGGAGAGTGAGAGAGCCTGGATTCTAGGTTCTTGATATAGATGCATCTCTCGCATATTAAAATATGTGAACAAGAAGGAGGGAGTTATCAGTGTACATGAGGCAATTACAACATTGCCTCAAGATGCCCATTTCAACCAGACTGGCTGGAAGAACTGTGAGAAATTGTCCATCTGTAGTGTTAGTTAAAGTAGTAGGAGACGACAGGAAGACCAGATAATGTAGAGGACAGAAGAAGTGGTAAAAAAAAAATACGAAGGGCTAGTGGAAAAGACTTTGTTTTGGTACCTCAGGAGCTTCACTGATTTAATCACCTGTCAGTGAGGTACCAGTGCTATAACTCCCTGACAGATCACAAGTAGTGCACTAAGGGAAAAGTAGCAAGCCAAAAGTTTAGCGTCTGTAACTGCCAATGGTATCCACTGCTGCACGGCAGTGTGCAATGCTAAAATAAGCTCAAAATTGAGCCCTGTGCCAGCAACCTTCAATCAGACTGTTCCCTAGACACACTCTCCTGCCATGAGGGTGCACGGGGTACCTCTTGAACAAAGGATAGCTTGGTTTAGTGCTCAGTTAAACAAACAGAACTAGAATCAGCAACTCTGATTGTAGTCTATGCTACAGCAGATGGGGTACAATGGAAATACAGTAAACAGTAGGGAAAAACAGCAGACAATCGAATTAGCTTAAATGCAGTCTTCAAAAATACTGCAGACAATGACAGTAGTTTAAATACAATTAGAAAGTGCAGAGATACAGTGCAATATGATACTTGTATTTTATGGTAGCAGCAAATGCTGCGGGCAATTCCGTTGGACTCAGAAAAGCAGTGGCTGGTCGCTAAACTCTGAGAAGCTTTGTGTAAACAAGTGCAAAAACGGCACAAATGCGGGGCTTATGTGGCAACTGGTAACAAACTTTTTAAAATCCAGTTAACCAGTAGAAAGCTCAAAACTGAGCCTGGTGCCAGCAACCTTCAATTGGATTGGTCCCTAGCCACACTCTCCCGCCATGAGGGTGTGTGTGTGTGTGTGGTGGGGGGGGTGTGCTCAAACAAAGGATATTTTGGTTTTGTGCTCAGTCAAACAAACAAAACTAAAATCAGCAAATTTGATTCTAGTCTATGCTATGGCAGACAGGGTACAACGAAAATGCAGCAAACAGTAGGGAAATACAGCAGACAACACAATTAACTTAAATGCAGTCTTCAAACATACTGTAGACAATGATAGTAGCTTAAATCCAATTAGAAAGTGCAGAGATACAGTGCAATATGATACTTGTACTTTATGGTAGCAGAAAATGCCTTGGGAGATTCCGATGGAGCCAGGAAAACAGTGGCCGGTCGCCAAAATCTGAGGAGCTGTGTAATATAGTGTCCTTGATGGTGAATTGATTATTTGAGTTAGGTGTTTATCTTGATGACAGTGGGTTTTAAGACTATGTTTTGGTCCTACAGAAAAATCGTCTGCATAAAATTGGGCATATAAACATCTGGTAGACATTGTTATCCTCGCTTACCATCCCAGAATAATAATCTGAAACACTTGTATGTTGCATTCTGCATTTGTGTATGTGTGTGTGTGTGTGTGAGGGAATACTGCATTAAGTAAAAATATTGTTTTAAGTACTGCACTGAGTAGCCAATTTTATCTTTATTACCAGTATTGTACAATATTCTAAGTCAGACAAAAGTTTTAATAAAAAATGGACCGCCACTCATCAATCTGTTTAATCTGTCTGTAATGCAATGTATATGCTATAGTCCATGGTTCCCTATATATTATTTCCTCAGTCTTTGGTGTACAGCAAAACTGTATACTATGGGATATACTTCTTTATTTACTTAAGTAGTACTCCAATATTCCTCTTTTCCTATAACTATTAATGTTTGCATAAGTCAGTCTTAAACCTGTTCTTATTTTTTTTCTTCTCTAGTCCAAATATTTAGCTCTAAAAATGACAATTTCCATGGTCTTTCTTTGGTTCTCATTACATTTTCTGACTCTACCCTTATTCCCGTTAGACAAACACATGATTTACCTCTATTATGTAGATTGTTTGAAAATAACTTCTGTGCCTCCATCCATATTTCATTCAGAGTTAAACATGATCCAACACTGTTACATACAAGAGATTGAAAATCTTCATCTACATATCCTGAATAGAAGAACCTAGATAAACTCACAAAAGTGCAACAAAAAAGAATGCAGAACAGAAAACAATGCACTTAATGAGGAAGAAAACATAATGTTCACCCGTAATTCTATTAGACAATATAGGAAAGGCCTAAGAGAGAAGATGAAGTTAATTGCTAATGGGCTAGTTTTGATTATGTAGTGCTTCTTTTTGTAATTATTTCTGCCAATATATCATTAAAGAATGATTTTTTTCTAAAACAGGCACAGTTGGCAACTATAAGAATGTTTTCCATGTCTTGAATAGTTCTAACCAATCTGTCTAGGCCCTATCAGATTCTGACTCACTCCATTTTGTCATTTATGTAAATGAGTGCTTCTGTTTTTCAGTTAGCTGATCTTGGTTTACTATTCTTATGAATGTTTATTTTTCATTACCATCACTCCTTGCTCATCGTGTGTGTGTGTGTGTGTGTGTGTGTGTGTGTGTGCGTGTGTGTGTGTGTATGTGTGTGTATGTGTGTGTGTATGTGCCTGCACGTACGTGCGTGCATGTGTGTGTGTGTGTGTGTGTGTGTGTGTGTGTGTGTGTGTGTGTGTGTGTGTGTGTGTGTGTGTGTGTGAGAGGTGGGGGTATATTTAGTGCAGTGTGTGTTTAATGGTGTAATTAATGGTCGGTGAGTGTGCTAGCGTTTCCGGGCTAAGCTTAGAGGAAAGGGTAAAGGAAGTGGATGTATTTAATGTTGTGGAACTGTGGTGATATATGTGGTTTGTATCAAAGTGTCTTGTATAGTGGTAGTGTTATGGAAATGGTTTTCTAAGTTAAGGTTTTGGGTTGAGGTTAGGGGCAGGGTTAGTGATAGAAGGGTTAAGTCCTTCCCTGCCCATTCTTACTAATAACTGCTGACCTTTAACCTGTCCCTGCCCTTAGCCACAACCCTACACCTTACCATTTCCATAGCATTATCACTATTCAGTCTCTTCCATTATGGGTAGTCAAACATCAAACAGACAACAATCAGAATCACTGACCACTGATCCATGAAAAAAAGAAAATCACCAAAAAACACAATGAAAGTTTTGTTTGGCTGGGGTTGGGGGGCAAACTCCCTACACCTCCAAGCCTCCAACACCTCTTGAACTTATATATACCATCTCCATGGTCATGCCAACTCAAAGAAGGGAGAATTACCACAAAAACAGCATCACTGTCATCACATCTTGCTGACACTGATTTCCTGTGGAAGGTACTCTGATCCTCAGTGCCTGGAACCTCAGGCAATTTACACTTGAGAAATCAAGCTTCAGTCACCAGTAGGGTACCTTTTTTCAGACAAATTATATCTGAATTCAACAGTAGGGCTTTGGTTAACAGATTGCAAAAGGAAATCATTTTCCTTTTGCAATGTTTTTGTTTTATCTATTTTTGATTTTCATTAAGTTGTTTTTTTTTTCAAAATGAAAGGATCAATCTTTTGTGTTTAGATTCTTGTGGATTTTATCTTTGGCATAACCCCCCAAGAATATGCTGTCTGCAAAAGGAAATAAAACACTTTTCCTTGGCAATTAGTAACTCAAAAAACGTAAAAAAAGTTTTACTTGTAGCACTACCATTTGTTAAACGTTAGTAGTATTAAGGAAAGGTTATAAGGTAATGTGTAGTGTTGGGGTTAGTGGCAGGGCTTTACAGGCAAGTATTAAGCAATCGGTCAGTAGGCTATTATAAGCTCAGCCAATATCCCATGCTCAAAGGTTATCTCCAGCCTCAAGGATGGTAGTACAAAATAGACTATTGGAAAATTTCAGGCTACCTATCCAATAATGTGGGTTTACCTTGAAGGCAGCAAGAGTGCTATTCTAACATGTAGTGGGCATTTGTTTCAGAAGCAGGGGGTAGGTTGAGATATGAATTTATCATGTCAAATTCTCTTATTTATTTTTTTGTTGAAAATTTAGATCCTTTAACGTAATATTTGAGGAAACATTTGTTCTATGAAGATTTAGTTAATTTAATTTGGTATTTGAAGAACCATTTGTTCTGTGAAGGAACAAATGATCAAATAAGGTTGGATCTTTCATGACTAGACACAAATCCCCACAAATGAATATATAAGAAACTGAGCACAGAGAAACGGCTGCTTGTCTGTGCTTGTAAATAAGGTTTTTGAGGCCACTGATCTATTTTGTTACTTCTGAGGTCTCTCAAGTCGAGTTATAAGTTGAGACAAATATATGCCAAAAGGAGCATTATATTTAATAATGGTTCCAATGAGGTATGAGTGAAAAGGGATTATGACTTTTTTCTAAATCAGATGAGTCAGACAGAATATTTTCCTAACTACTGTGGTGACTTTATGGTCAAAAGATAAAAGTATATCAATCAATGAGTGCCTAGATGTCCTACAACAGTGTTTGATCAGAAGGGTATGCCATTGAAATGATAAAGGAAATTGTTTTATTTACCAAAATTAAGTATACTGCATTTTGTCATTTTTTTCATATTTAATTTGAGACCATTGTCCTTGCACCAGTTATTAACATAGTTCATCCGATGTCTATCCCATTTTGGAACAATTGAGAGTCAGTGGAAAATAAGGGGACAGCTTACAGCTTACAGTCATCTGCAAACTTTAATAACCATAGGCCAAGAGTGCAGGCCTTAAGGTCTGAGAAATAGATACCAAATAGGACAGTACTCAGCACAGAGCACTACAATATGCTAATGGAAACTTTTTTCTTCCAGAAATGGCACCTGCACCTCTAAAGATGTGGATAGGGCAGCTATATACATTAAGTGACACTGCTCACTCCCACATCTATACTTCTACTATAAACCTTATAATAGGCATATTTATACATAATATATATATATATATATATATATATATATATATATATATATATATATAAATTGCCTCTGAACCTACTTTACACCCCCCTCTTTACTAGAATATTATTTCTGTCAAAACTAGTTCCTTCCATCACTTCCATTTCTTTGAATTTCTAAGCACTAATCACATGATCTATAATTTATCTGACAAACCCACTAATATACCACTTCAAATACTCAATGCATAAGTATCTTTTATGCTGTAATAGTTGCTTCTCCTTTCATATGATTGTAATCTAATTAGCAAATATATGTGTAATTCTGAATGTATATTATTTAATGTTTGCTCAAGTATATCACTGAATGTTTGTTTAAAATGTAATATGTTGGACGTTTTCTGCCTAGGTCTCCATTGAAAAGGGTTTTTTGACTAAATTTAGTTGTACAATTCTGGTAAACAAAAGCAAAATAAAACAAAGAAATAGCCCTAACCTGAGAACACTTGCACATACGCTCCCACCCCAAATGCCAAACTTTTGGTATAGCCAAAGTTTCGACATTAAAACCATAATCAAAAGCACATCCCCTACAGCACATAAAGATTTGATAAAAGGTAACATTTGAGAGTATTAATTGTTACCATATATATATATATATATATATATATATATATATATATATGTATTTACATATACACACACACACACACACACACACACACACACACACACACACACACACACACACACACACACATACACACACACACACACACACACACACACACACACACACACACACACACACACACACACACACACACACACACAAACATATATTTGCACTTCTTTATTAGGAAAGTCTGATTGAGCCGGGCAAGATGCTTTTCAGTGGAAGCCAGGGAACAAAAGCTTCAAAGCAATTTACAACCAAAGAATAATAATAGACATCACTCAAAATATTTTAAAGCAGACATTAATAGACATTTCAAAAGCAATTTACAGCAGACAACATTGTAAACACTATCAGTTTCTGCAGCATGCAGTATTAGATATATTAGGCTATACAGAATAAAACTAATTCAACTATACAGATGTGATAAATGATCCATTAGTATTAATATGAAACATTGACTGGAAGAGAATATTCACACTATATATATATATATATATATATATATATATATGCTAAAGAATTTCTAGGCTGTACTTAACGAGACCCTTGTGGTAGCGTGTTTCACAGAAATGTGGGTAAAGGAGGTTGTAGTAGAAAATACTAGCGAGATATTGTAGAATAGTAACATAGCTGCATTTTAAGAAAGTGAGTGCGCCACCAGTTTTTAAAAGTAGAAGAGCTCTTTTACTTGAGAGAAAGAGGAGACAGGTTCCAGAGTATGGCCATATTATGGGAGTACACAACATTTCCATGTGATTTATGAGACTCATATTGATAGGCAAAATCTGTTATTTTATCAGCTTTCAGTGTTTATAAGAGCAATATTTAAACCATGTCCCTGATTTTGGGCCTTTGCCACCACCTTTTATTTTTGACTTTGTCCAGAATTTGTGCTGTAAGAGGTTAAGACGTATGGTAGCCATGATGTCATGTTTGAGTATTTTTAGTGTTATTAGCAACTGTGCATTTGAGGTCGTGCCAGCTTTTAGGTGTATTTAGTTTTGCATGACATGTTCATTAAATCACTGCAGAGATTACTGATAAATATTTATTCTGTCTAAAAGACTGCAATGCAGTCTGATGTTTTTATACTACAGGAACGGAGATGGACAACATAACAAAATGTACATGTTTTTCTTAGAGATTCTTTTCTGAACTGCAGTACTCACAAATGTCATATAATAGTTTTATATTTCAGAGACTAATTGAAGATGCCCATTTGCTGTCTCTAGACTAGATTTAATTTGGTCCTGCAAGACTCTAGATGAGTCTCAACTCTAGCTTCCCTTCAGAGTCATGTATGCAGGAGCTGCTGCTATGTGCCACAGCAGTGGAATCCATCACCATAAGCTTAATGTTCCTTGCATGTGCTCTTCATAACTTCATAGATTAGTACTAGGCTAATTGCCCTTGTGGGCCATTTTAAGTCTAGCCAATTTCCCCGTGTGAAAATCAAACCCTGGAACTTGTGTCTGTAAGGTAACACCTTAGCCATTATGCCAACTTCTCACCCCTGTGGCTTTGAATACAATGAACATGCAAGTGTGGTGTCAAAACCAGGTGCATCGTATATGTAATGTACGGTACTGTACACAGGAGCTCTTAAGCAGCTACAACAAAACTAAACAGAACTGGAGGAAGGAGCATAACAGTTTCTCACCCTTTCCATGGGATGAGCATTATGTGCATCCAGAGTGTGTAAATTCTTCCATGCAGATTAAATAACTAGCAGAGAGTAACAGAGAATTATGGACAGACAAAGATAGATAAGCAGAAAGCATTTATCTGCAAGTGGTAGTCTCTCTATGTTCCAGCCTTACTTAGCCATGCAATTAATTTATTCACCAGCAACAACATTCATAAAACCTGCCCACACATGTACATAATGAATAGTGCACTGTATATCAGTGAAAGGGAATACAGGATCTTTTTAATAGGCTGATATATCTGTTCAAAAAATAAGTACTTAAACATCATGGGACCATGGCGCTAGGGTACAGACACTTATCTAAAATGAAATGTATTTTATTTTCTCTTATTTCAATAAATTAACCCATCTGTAAGCTGCAGTTAAGCTAGGTGAAATCTGCAATATGCGTGCTTCTGCTAGCAAGAAAAAAATGTGTAACCTTGTGACCTTCCTCTGTAAATGCAAAAAAGGAGATGACAGGAAAAAACGTAGAGTTTTAACTTTCTGCAGCTACAGAAAGGACCTAATTGCTTGCGTCTAAATAAATACAATTAATCATTAATGAGTCTGAGCCAGGAAGCCAAAGGGTAATAACAATGTAAACTGAAAGACTCTTCAAATGTACAGCCGATCAGAGATGTGAAATTCATCCTTACTATACAAATTCATTAGTTTACAAAGGTGGAAGAATGCATTTTCCTGCAAGTGAAAAAGAACTGAGGTCATCTGATGTAACTGTCTTTGCTTTCTATGGTAAGATAAGTAGCAAGCCTGCATTCCTTTGGAGCTCAAGCCAGAGTAAAAGTTCTAAGCTTGGAAGACCACTGCATCTACATCTATGTAAGTTGCTGCATCTGGCTTATTTTACCAACTTAGTTTGGTTAGATGACTGTAACTTAAAGATCACTGAACTTAGGTTTATTTAGCCCTAGGTTAGAATTTTTAACTATTCTGACTATATAACTCATTACTGGTTTTCTACTTCTTGTGCAACAGCTTATAACTTCTATATGTTTACTGGTGTTAGTATTGTCTTAAATGTATTGTGGCCTGTATTTATTTATTCAGTATTTACTATACTAGGAGAGGATATTATTTAGCACTGCATGTTGTCAAGCTATGTTATCCAAGTCTAATTAGTCAGATCTCTGAGCACATATACATTTGTTTCTATTTTCCTAGGCTACAGAGCAGAAGGAGCACTGTAGATGGTAGGTGTCTCACCCAGTAATTTAGAATGCTGGCAATAATACAACCCCAGTAGAGTACTGGAGAATCCTTCCAGCATTGCCTCTGAATTGTGTGTGTGTGTGTGTGTGTGTGTGTGTGTGTGTGTGTGTGTGTGTGTGTGTGTGTGTGTATGCGTGTGTGCGTGTGTGTGTGTGTGCGTGTGTGCGTGTGTGTGTATGTTCTTGTGTGTGTATGTGTGTATGTGTGTGAGTGTGTATGTAGTGAAAGTGAGTGTCAGAGCATGAGTGTATGAAAATAATTTGTTTGAATGGCAGTTACTTTGAAGAATCTGTGGCTCCACAGACAGACTGGTGAGAAAAGTATTGGGTACCAGGTTAAAGGCTCAGTTATGAAAGTGGTCAGAGTGTAGTCTTAGTCTAGGTGTGGATGTTGGAAACCAAAACCCATAGTTGGAGAGCATACATTTGGTGAACTGGTTGCTAAATAAACTTTGTGTGCATTTTTGTTGTACTTTAACCTGTTGTGCACCAGTGACATGATTCAAATGAACTCCATATTGGCGGCTATCATCTTAGGTAGGGCAGTAGAATAGTTGATCCTAGGACCATAGTTTGTCGGCAGTAGAATAATTGATCCTAGGACCATAGTTTGTCTCTCTCTCAGATACCTGGTAAAGAACTGGCTGACAATGGTGGGATTAAAACCCCATTGATGCCATACTGATCATCACAGATTGATGGCAGTGGGCCATCTGTGATGGGATAAAAAACAGTTGTGCAAGTAAACTTTCCATAACAGTAAATCACTGCTGCAGTAGCCTTGGCTACATGGATTATATCCCACTATGGATATAAAGAGTCAGCTAGCTTCCAAAGCTAAGAGTCAGCCAGCTTCCTAAGCTTGAATAGCACCTTCCATGCACCCAAACCATTATTAAGTTTAAGGTGACCTGAAGAAAGTGATTTGGACATCAAACCCTTCAGAAGTTTCATGACAACTGGGAGAGGGAGGCTACAGCCCTGAAAAGGTTAATGTTAAGACAAGAAAAAAATATATGTTCACGCTAGCAACAAAAACATCGAAAAATAAAAGAGGGGTGAAGGGAGGGCTCAGCTACTACAGCAGTGATGATTCAAATATGTAAGTCATGAGACGTGTACTTACACAACTATACTATGTTCATCATTTGATCACTGCTGCAGTAGCCATGGCTATATGAGTAGACTACCATAGCTTGATGTAACTAAAAGATAGAAGGGGAAAAGTCCAGGAGATCATGGAGAATGGTCTTAGCAAAGACTGTCTTAGACCTGGGGAAGGAATCTAGTTTGTAATGTTTTGTGAAAGTATGTACAGAGGACCAAGTTAGTGCTTTTAGAATACGTCTTTAGTCCGACCCTTTCCCAAAAGCCATAGATAAAGCCAAAGCAAGCCTTGACTTTGCCTGGAATCATTGTGTTGTGGTGGTAATAATGAAAAGTTAATAGCCTGAGACAACCATTTGGAAATAGTCTGCTTTGACACAGATTGTCCCTTGTTAACTTCACAATAAATGAACAACTGTTCAGATGTTCTAAAATATTTTGTTCTTTCAAGATAGTAGTTGTCTGTGAACATCCAAGGTATGGTATCTAAGCTACCCACCAAATAGCTACTCTGTTCAACTCCTTCTTTACTAACTGTATAGCAGAACTCACTATAGCATTCCCAAACAACACCACCTCCCCACAAATCAAACCTTCTGCCCAACCTTCCACCCCAAACTCACCTCCCATATTCCACCTCAAACCTATCCCCACTGCATATATAAAAAAACTTCTTTCTAAGTTTAAGCCTTGCTCCAATGCTCCTGACAATATCCCCTCACTCTTTTTAAGAATTGCAGCAGACAGCATCGCCATCCCCATTAGCATACTCATCAACAGATCCATACAAGAATCATTTGTCCCCAAACTGTGGTGTGCAGCCTTTATTCTATCCCTCCATAAAGGAGGTAAAAATAATAACATCTCCAACTTCCGACCCATAGCCATTCTCTCCCCTATTTCAAAAATTCTTGAAAAATGCATCCACCTCCAGCTCATGCCATTTATTACACATAACCAACTCCTCACTCCAATAAAATATGGGTTCCGTCCTGGCCATAGCACACAGACAGCTCTTCTCTCTCTTCTAGACATCGTACACCATGCCCGTGACTCCAGAGAACTTGTATCCACAGTCCTCCTTGACCTCTCCAAGGCTTTCAACACAGTCTCCCATACCCACCTTCCTCACCACATTTCCAATCTTAACCTCTCATGAAACTGCATTACCTGGTGCAGCAGCTACCTCTCTGACAGATCTCAGGCAGTAAAATGGAAGACTGGCACCTCAGCTATCCTTCCCACCCCAACTGGGGTACCCCCAGGGATCCATTATTGGCCCTATGCTCTTCAATATCTTCTTTAATGATTTCCATGCAGCCATTCCTAACACTAAAATAGTACAATATGCAGATGACTCAACTTTAGTTTGCTCTGCATCAAGCCTCCCTGAGCTCCAAACAAAAACTCAAACTGCCTTCTCAACTATTGAGAACTGGATGCTCCAAAATCACCTCTCTTTGAATGACAGCAAATCAAAGATCCTTCTATTCTCTCCCTAAAAATCTATCCTCCAAGACGAAACCTCTTTCAAGATTACAAGCCTTGCCAACTCCACTATAGAAGTTGTTCCTTTTGCTAAACTTCTTGGAGTTACTATTGACAAACACCTAACATTTGATAACCATATTCAGCTAAATATAAAGAAAACCCATCAGAAACTTGGCATGCTGTACAGAAACTCCCACTTCCTCTCCCCCTCAACAAGACAGACCCTCGCCAATAGCTTCTTACTACCTTCACTAATGTATGGTGCTTCCCTACTAACCAACCTATCTTCCTTCATCTCTTAGAAACTAGAATCCTGTTACAATAAAATCTCAAAGTTTGCCACCACTTCCAAATACTCCACTCATCACTGTAAACATCTCCACCAGCTGCAATGGCTAGAGCTCCTAAACTACCTTGACTACCTCCAACTCATCACCACTCACAAGCTTATTTTCAAACCAACTATATGCCCAGCACTAACAAACATCTTAACATTATACACCTCAAACAGAACTCTAAGATCTACCCACCAAAATCTAATCTCTGTTTATAAACCAAAATGTCTCACTGGTCAGCTTCTCCTATCCTTTTCAATTGCCAAAAAAATGGAATTCTCTCCCTCCGTCTCTAAGAATTTTTGGGAACTCTGAACACTTCAAAACCCAGCTGCATTCTTACCTCTCCCAAAAATGGAAATGCAATTGCACTCCACCTACCTAACCTGCTTAATACATAAATACTTTATAACACACAAAGTTTATTCTTCCTTACACACCATTGATAAACCCTATGCACTGCCTTCATGCTAATGCTACCGCTATACCACTCTCAGAGGATTTAAACCTCTGTATTACTTTAACTCATGCTAATATTCATGCATAAAGAACTCATCCATGCTAATGTTACTTCTATATCATTCTCAGATTATTTAAACCTCTTTATTAATTTAACCTTGTACTACTGTTCTCAACCACTAAACATGTAAGTATGCTTTACATCCTTCTCCAAGCTGCTGTTTAACTTTTGTTTAGTGTTTGCTATTTTGTATGTAAAATTTGCTTAGTTTGTTTCTGTTTCCACTATGTATTGTACTTCATATTATGGAGCTTATACTATGTATTACTGGAGCTTTTCTCCCTGGGCCGCCACTGAAAACGGGCTCTTTGAGCCCAGTGGACCTCCCCTGTCATCAAACTGGAAATAAATAAATAAAGTATCCTTTCTCTCTCTCATTTTTGGGTCCGGGAAAGAAAACATGAAGATAGATAGATTGGCTTATGGTAAACCCAGACACCACTTTAGGCATAAAAGAAGCCTTAGTTTTCCAAGAAACCCTATCTCCGAAGAAGATTATACAAGGTTGATGCAGCATAAGAGACTGAAACTCAGCTGCTCTTCTTGTAGAGATCAGAGCAATCAGCAACAATGTTTACAATGTTAAGAATCTCAAGCCATCCAGGTGCGCTGGTTCAAATAGAGGAAGTGTTAGCTTCTCTAGCAAAAAAAAAATAAAATAAGAAGCCAAGGAGAAGCCACTGGTTTTCATGGGGGCTTCTTAAGTTATACACTTTTCAAAAGCATTTTCACATGAGACTGCATTGAAAAAGGGGGATTCCTGAGCAGACCTGTTGAAATGGCCAACAAACAAACCTTGGCAGAGGAGTAAGCTATACCACTGGATAGTAAATCAAACAAATACTGCAAAAACAGAGAGACACTAGTTCTGAATGGAAGTGGGCTCTTTTGTTGTTACCAACTAGAAAACCATTCCATTTGCTAATAAATGATTTTCTAGTAGCAGACTTTTGTTTCCATTAACATCTGTAGCACATCCTTAGAAGACAGGTCCCTAAAAGGTATTAAGACCCTGTCTTCCAGGCAGTCAGTTGCAATTGTTTGAGTTCAGAATGTATCAAACACACTTGATCTTGTGTGAGTAAATCCAGTTAGAGAAGCTTATGGTAACCACTCTCACCAATTCCAAACAAAAGAAGAACTCTGTGGTCTGGACCAGAAGGGCATCACCACAATGGTCTTTGGGGAGTCCTTCTGAATCTTCAGAAGTACTTTGGATATCAATGGAAAGGGTAGAACACCATACTGGAACATTCCTGTCTAAGGAAAGGAAAAGGCATCTGTCTTCCAGGCCTTCTTACATGGAGTCTTAGAGCAGAATTTTGCCACTTGATTTTTTAGAGAGGAGGCAAAAAAATGTACCTAAGAAATTCCCTGCAGATACATCAAACCTTGGAAGGCCCCAATTCAGTTTCCATTCATGAAGGTCTGCAAAACGTAAGAATAGTTGAGGTTAAGTTACTTTATAGCTGGGCTATAAACAAAATATGTTTTCTCTCAGTTTCAATTCAGTAGCAGACACAATGTCTAGAGGCAGAATTTTTTTGTATTGTCTTGGAGAGAAGTAATTACTAGGTTTCAAATGTAAAAGCATTTTATTATTTTACGACTTCCAAGATCCGTAAAGATCTGAGAGATATTTATTTCTCACACAGAGATGTTACATTCTAAGTTTCTGTTTAGCCTGGGAACTGAAGTCAGGTGACAAAGAGTGATATCATCCAAGCTGGCCCAGCAGTAATGTTTGATATTAATTTGGGAACTCTCTGTCTCAGAGAGAGAATGGGCATTTTGTATTTTGTCTTGGACCTAACAAGAACATCCACTCATCACCACATCTGCACTTGCCTTGCTGTAAGTAAGTTTTTTAAGGGCATAGTGACTCTTTTAAATCTAGTTAGGAATATAGTAAAGATTAGTTTAGATGTTTTCTGTATTTATTTGAGACTGTTCTGCAATGTTGTTTTAAATATTCCCTGTGATTTTGAACTCTGAATTTACTGTGTTGATTTATTGAGTATTGTCTTGTTCTTTTATTATAATATATTTAAAACCTATCTTTGTGGCTGATATTTGTGAAAAATATTTAAGCTCTTAAAGTACTTGCATATCTAATTGGCGATGCTGTACAGCCGACTCCTAAATAGCCTTGCTCTTGGTCAGACTACCATTTGGATTAATAGTAACATTACACAGTAGGATTGGGCATCCTTTGTTAATGGGCCTTAAAAGTAGCTGGTAAGAGTGGTTGGTGGCAGTGGAAACTACCTTACAGTCTGAGCAGAAGGGGGGCATAGCTAGTAAACCTGTGCCAGCCTTTCCCAGGAGTGTGTGTGTGTGTGTGTGTGTGTGTGTGTGTGTGTGTGTGTGTGTGTGTGTGTGTGTGTGTGTGTGTGTGTGTGTGTGTGTGTGTGTGTGTGTGTGTGTGTGTGTGTGTGTGTGTGTGTGTGTGTGTGTGTTTGTATATAAATCAAACCTCAAAGTGTGTGTGTGTGTGTCAGCTACTTGAGCAGGGACACAAAGCACTGGTTGGACAGAGAGGGTGCTGGAGGTTTTGGCTTGGCCACTCAGCTGAGATCTCAACCTTATAGCGGTGCCAGTGGGGAGTCTTATTGGAGATCTGCAGAAAGAGGGAGAAACCAGCCCCAGACTGACTGTGATCTCTGTGTGCTCTTAAGGGAAATTGTACTTTACTGTGTGTGTACTTGTCATCCTCTCAGTGTGTACATCCCCTAGCTGTTGCCAGTGGTGAGGATTGAGGCTTCTTGATTACTGGGCCAGTGTTATTAAGGACCTTAAACGTAGCTGATAATAGCTGATAAGAGTGGTTGGTGTCAGTGGAAACTAACTTATAGTCTGGGCAGAAGGAGGCATAGCTAATAAACCTGTGCCAGCCTTTACCAGGAGTGTGTGTGTGTGTGTGTGTGTGTGTGTGTGTGTGTGTGTGTGTGTGTGTGTGTGTGTGTGTGTGTGTGTGTGTGTGTGTGTATGTGTGTGTGTGTGTGGGGGGGGGAGGGTTTGTATATAAATCAAACCTCAAAGAATGTGTGCGTGTGTAAGCTACTTGGGCAGGGACACAAAGCACTGGTTGGATAGAGAGAGTGCTGGAGGTTTTGGCTTGGCTACTCAACTGAGATCTCAGCATTATAACTATGCTAGTGGGGAGTGTTTTTGGGGATCTGCAGAAAGAGGGAGAAACCAGCCCCAGACTGACTGTGGTCTTTGAGTGCTCTTAAGGGAAATTGTACTTTACTGTGTGCACTTGTCATCCTCCCATTGTGTATATCCCCTAAATGTTGCCAGTGGTGAGGATTGAGGCTTCTTCATTACTGGGCCAGTGCAGAGGGTGTCACAGTGGTATTGACAATAAGCACTTGAAGAGGTCTACGGATAACAGATAGTTCAGAGAGGTAAAAGCATTTATAAGAGCTAGGATCTCTTTTATGTTTGTGTGTTTTGATCTGTCTTTTTGTCCCCAAGACCCTGCACTTTTATGCCTTTTGAGACCGCTTCCCAATCAATGTCAGAGGCATCTGTTGTGCCTGAGTGCTTTGGTTTGGAAGGGAAATTAGAGACCTGGATTCTGAGCAATTTGTTGTCTCCACCATCTGATTATTTTTTTTTATAAATCCCAGAAATGGAATCTGAAAAGACAATGGATGTTGATGCTGGGACCAAAGAGATTTCAGATACCAGTATATCTTTTTTCATCTTTAGTCATGCAAGTGGTATCATGAGAATCATGGAAGCCATGAGCCATAGAATTCTGAGATAGTTGCTTGCTGAGACAAGTCTGAGTGAAAAAAAAACTTGGAAAATATCTAAATGTAGATCTACCTTGCCCTGTGGAACAAAAGTTCTTTGTACTGAGGTATCTAGCAGGCACCCCATACATACAATCCGGAGAGAGGGAATCAGAAAAGAGCTGTGAATGTTCTATTAGAATTTCTGACCCAACACTTTGAAAAAGACTCTGTAAAGATAAGCAAATCATCCAAATATGGAAAAAATGTGGATATGACGTCAAAGATGGCTGTACATTGAATAACAGCTTAATTTCAGCCTAACAGTGTGAAAACAGAAACTCAGAAGAGAGAGCCACTGAACTTATTTTTTGGCTAAATTTCTGTAACTGGGTAGTAAGTGCACTGCCTGGATGCAAGCAAAAAAGAAATTCGGAGAACCTGAAAGAAAATCAACCATGAACGATGAGGAAAAACATCGACTGTGAAGAACTCTGCAGCTGTTCAGCAAAAAGCAGTGCAATGTCCAGCTTTGGTGCAAGACATGACTTCCAGTAACCTAGAGGAAAAAATAAGTCAAATGTACTCAGAGATGATTAAATTAAATGAAACACTGATGGCATGTATTAACTCAAATAACAAAAGGCTGAATAAAATAAAATAAAAGAAGGTTTAAACAGATATTTAGATGAGGTAATAAAACTGCAAAAATCAGAAGTTGAAATGAAGAAAAGGCTGGCTAAATATGAGACTGCTCAAGAAGAGATGTTTGAAAAAAATAATAGAATTAGAGGACAGAGCAGATGGGGAAAACCTGAGATTTTCTGCTGTACCAGAGAAGATGGAAGGAACAGACTGTATTAATTTTATGAAACTACAAATAAGCAACTGGACAGGTATTCCGCAGCAGGAGTTGTTAACTGAAAGGTCACATCATGTGTATGCTCCAAACATGGCCATGAGAAAGCAACCTATACCTTTAATAGTAAAGATGCAATCCTACCAGCAGAAGGAGTCGATTCTGACAAAACTGTGGCAGAAAGACAAAGTTTACAACACTCTTACTTCCTATTTCCTAAAGCATAAAACATTTAGACATGCTTTCTTTCATGTTGTCTTTGCTTCACCTGAATGCTAGTCACACTAATATTCAAAGTCCAGCACATGTCAAGCAGCAGTTATTCTCATATATTCACAGTACATCCACCTGTTCTCATTAAGACATTAAAGGTACATATCATTCTTGTTTATGATATACTATGTGATATTTAATAAGAATTGATCCATCTTAGTTCACAGGATTAGCTCATAGTTCATACTAGGCTAACTGCCCTTGCAAGCCATTTTAAACCTAGCCCATTATCCCTTGTGAGACTCAAACCCTGCACCTTGTGTTTGTAAGGCAAACACCTTAACCATTAGGTCACTCTCCAACCCCTTTGCTGTTATAATCAGCTGTGTTATGTTTCTTTTTTTTCAGTAATGAACTGCAGGCATAGACTGAATATGAACATAGTTTTATGACCTACATTTATACCCACTTACTAATAGAACATGAATGTTTATATGTATAAATGTTTATTTATATCCTCACGTGGTAGACATAACTCTTAAAACATTTACTGCAAAAAAAAAAAAGTAATTTGCTGATTTAGCATTTCTGTTGTTGCTCTTACTTTCCAAAATGGTATATGTATGTGTCTATTACCTCCTCTTAGAAGCTGTTTTAATATTTATATTGAGAAGCCATTCAGCAGAACAAGTTATGGGTTTTATGCATATTTCTTGTAAAAGGTTTTAATTTTTAAGTTTTGTTGTTATAGTATACAGCTAGAGTTTCTAAAAAAAATCTCCAGCTACTACCAAAACCTTACCAGTTAATTTTTAAAAGCTAATAAAGTAAAAAAAAAAACAATCAAGAAATACTTTCTGTGTTCAGTTGTAGACTAGAACATATGCCTATGATTAAAATATGAAAAGAACAGAACTGTTCTCATGGTTATTAAATGGCAAACTTTTCAGAAGAGAAGGAACCTTTTTTTTTGGAAAATCTCTTTATTTAAATTTTATAATATAAACAGTAAAGACAACAACATCATAGAAAGATGAAATCACAATAGTACAATAATGCTTATATAAAACATTTACAACAAATAACTATATACAAATGTGCCTTATGTCCAATGGTGAAAAAGGGTTGTTAATTTCAAGATAAAATACAATCATGATATATTCCCAAATTCAGTAAAGTGAGGGTGGAACTTTTGCGTGTAGATTAAGTATTTCTGAGCAAGTAAAGAGAAGGAAGATATTAAGGATAACAACCCTGCTAGTGCACTGATGCGGCTGCTGGGAGCAAAGATGTAAATATATGTCTGCACAAAAAAGGATGTTACATTGACCAACAACTAACACAAGTGATTGGAACCATATCTGCAAGGAAACTGAAACATACATGTGACTGATTCAGGATTTTGCAGTATACAGATTAGTGTGTAGGCCGAACCTTGGTATATATGCAGGCTATGAAGGAAAAGTAAACAGGAAAAACAGGGCACATAATTTTAAGCACAAGTTAGCTGCCAGGATAAATTATTATTATTATTATTAATAAATATACGACTAAACTAAATCCTGACTAAAGCCTAATCTACTTCCATATCCCTGCAATTTTTTTATTCACAGTGACTTACCTCTTACACTAAAAGGTTTGATAAGAGAAACTGTAACATCTCTGCAGATACTCCGTATATAGCTGCACCTATAGGTTTGATAAGAAAAACTGTACCATATTTCTATATATTTCTGAATATAAACTGTATTCTTCATAGGCCTGAAATGTGAGACTGTAACTTGTATATTAATACAATGTGTTTGTGCATCTACTATAACTTGCTTGCCTTTATCTGTTTGCAAGTTTGGAGCTTTTCTCCCTGGGCCTCCGCTGAAAATGGACATGTATCCAGTCGGACTATCCCAGTCAAAAGATGTAAACTAAATAAATAAATAATAAATATGCAAGTATATAAGACCCTGTAACAGCAGAGCACTGTTGTACTTCAGTACAGTAACATTTCAATAGTTTTTGCTCACATAAAGACCTGAAGATAATGTAAAATGTAAACATATGGTGAGTCAATGTTTAGTGCTTATAACAAAACAATATAGTGTCTTTAATTAAATGTCTTTTCCTTGCTATTGTTACAGTCAACTGAATACAATACTTATTCATTCACAGTCAAAAGTGAGCTTGTGAAAGAATTTCTGCTTCTAGTTCACGCAGAAGCAATTAATATCTAAAGTTATACTGCATATTATTGTTGTAAAAACAGCACTTACTGTTATCAAGAATGATAGACTAAATATAAAATGGAGTACATAAAGCTGGAAATTAGAAGATTATGTAGTGTACCGCATGTGTCATGAAGAGGTGCTAGAAATTTGTTAACAATAAAGATTTGACTCATTTGAAATGGCTATATTCTTAGCATGTACACAGGGGGGATAGAGCTGTATTACAATTAATGTAGTAACACATATTCTAAAGGAAACTTTTTTCTATGCATTCTTCTTATAGCTTTCTGTTGTAATGCTGAGCTATATTTTACATTGTCTGTCAATGGAACAACTAACCTATTCTTGTTTGCCTTAAGAAATAGTAAGGTAATTGAAACAGTTTAGATAGACTCTGTTGTTATGGAAGAACATAAATCTAAACTACAGTGACAAACATACAAAAGCTCTGCTTCTTCAGTGTTAGAACATCCTCAGCCTAAACTATTTATTTACAAAAATCTGAATGGGCTATGAAAGGACAATTTATATGTTACACTGAGAGATGTATCACAACTGCCTGAAGCATTGATTTCTTTCGCTTGGCCTATTCTTGTCCGAGTACAGACATAAGAAGGGCATTAATGTGAAGTTTCCATATCAGATCATGAATAGTTCCAGAGTCTGTCTGCAACCATTAACCTTGCGTATTATCTGACTTTTGTGATTAGTACAAGGCACATAAAACTGTATTGATGGCTAGTCTCTGGGCAGAATGGTGAGTTAAATTATTAGAGGTTAGACTTTGCTGACTTTGTGATATAAATGATAACATTATTCTTCTACTGTGAAATTGCTAATTTGTCATTTCTTTCATGGTGTAGTCAATGATGTGGTACTAATAAATGAGACATATATCTGTGTGATATTCACTTGTTTCCACAAGATACTCAATGTAGTTCTTTGAAGAAGAAAACATGTCAAGGCATACTTTGCTGGCTAATTTACTTTAAATTGTAATACTGTAGAATTATATATTAGGAACTTTAATTTACAATTTGCTGTAATGGTTTTGAGCCTTGTGTTAACTCTTCTTTGTTTGTAGCTTGCTCAATACCCATATATCATGGTGAATAAGATACAATAAACAGATATATCAAAAGCTGAGACTTATGAATTTACCTTTTTATTTGGGATTCTGCATTCCTTGTTGTAAAATCACCATAGATATTTATATCTGCATTATAAGTACTTGTGCATCTTTAGTAAAGCTGTAAAAGTATGCTAGTGTTAATTTAGTTTTCTTTTCAGTTTACTAAATTCATTTGTATCTGGCATACACCTCATAAATTAATTCATGATGGCAATGGGTCAGGCCATATTGCTAAAGTAATTTGATTTTGCATGCTGTGAGAGTTTAATAATGTTAAAAATATGGTAGCACCATTTTTAATGATTGAGGCTGGTAATGTGGCCACCTCATAAAAAGAGCTAAATGGTACTTAAAAAGCCTAAACCAGAACCACAGCTGTCAGAAGGTACTGGAGTTTCTATGAAAGAAGACATTTCAGGGAAAGATATGATTGATAGCATTAATAATTAACTTGATACAGAACTGTAAAAAAGTAATGAACTTCAAGTAGAAGGGGAATTGGGGAAGATTACAAAAAGAGAGTTAAGGCAGACATAGCTCTTACACTCCAGTTTACAAAACTTGAGGGCGATTGCCAATATAGCTCTTAATCATCAAGAGCAGAGAGAAAGAAAGAGTGGGAGTCTGTTTTCTGTAAAAGGGTCACTGAACCAAAAGCAGACTCCTAAAGAAGGGCTAGAGGGGGAAACAATGGAGCAGCTGGCAATCCCAAAGCTCTCTTGTAAGGCACTTTTAGCGTAGCCCATACTATTTCTTAATGTGAGAGTGTTCAATCTCGCCGTTTGTTCTTACACACGGGTTCGGAGCCGATCCTCGGCTCCGAGTTGGCCACATCGCAAAGCTCTGCATCTCAGAGAAGCTCGAGACCAGACTATATCCCACAATCCTCCCTGCCATTACTCAGATCTAGTTTGCCGCTGCAACAGATCGGATCGAGGAGAGCTCGGACCAGAGAGAATTTGCTAATTTTTGGCTACTTTCAGATAAGCTACTTTCTTTTTTCGGTAAAAAAAAGTTTATAATAGTTAGTTATAGTATACGAAGCGTGTGTGTGTGTTATTAATATAATATTGTACAATATTATTCTTAAGGCACATTTTGTGGCCTACACTTTTTCTCTTGGTGTGTTTTTTTTTAGTGTTCTTTCTACACTTTATATAGATATTCACTTTTTATATATAGACACATATATAGAAGTTAGTTAATTAGTTATTGGTAGTTTTTTCTTGTTAATTAAACATAGTAGAGTGTCATTTACTTCAAACAGTCATGTCGGAGAAAGCCAAATCTGGCTTTAAAAGATGTCAGTGTGGGCAGAAAATGTCTATCACTGACAACCACGCGTCCTGCGTTTACTGTCTTGGCCCTCTCCATCTGCAAGAGGATTGCTCTATATGTCATTCCTTTAGCGGGAGGGTCATGACAGATAGACGCAGGAAGCTTATAGATAGAGGGTTGATTAAGCCTACCTTTCAGGAGGCTTTAGACAAATCGGATCAGGCTTCTAAGTCTTCGAAGGGGTCAAAGATGTCAGAGCCCATGTCATCGGCTCCGAGTTCATCTTCAAAGGTTCGTTCGCCGGTTCCACAGACCTCGGGGCCGAGCATCGAACATTTATCTTTCACTGAGCCCCAGATCTTGGAACCGGTGTCAGAGCTGCCACCACCGTCCATTCTTCGGTCGGTGCCATCTTCGGCTCCTTCGACCCGTTCTTCCAGACCGTTATCTGAGACAGATGTGGATCGTGTCATGCAGAAACTCATGGAAAACACGGCCCTTTCCAAGTTGATTGCAGTTTCCTCCCAATTGGTGTCGAAACTAGAAGGCCCCCCCTATGTCTCCAACAGGTCCTCCTTCAAGACCCATCCAGTTTTTGGAGCCGGGAGAGGATGAGCTGATGATAGTGGAGCCCTCGGTGCCGAAACCGTCCATTGCATGATTGACACCATTGACTTCGACTCCCTCGGAACCTGTAGGTGAGTCGCGGAGCCGACGGTCTCTCCTCGGTTCCGGGACCAAGAGTCGTACTGACCTTTTGGTGCCGACTCTCCCTCTTGGGGCCTCGGCTCAGAATGGCTCGGCTCCGTCCTCGGGGTCGGAGCCCACGGCCCCCATGTCTGGGATGCTCCTGTGTTCTTCGGAACCGGGGGAGCCCTCGGCCCGGGGTTCAGGGGCTTTTGACCTTATGAGGAAGGTATTGTCTGCACAGACAACCACTTCATCAGAGGCTTCTTCTTCTTCCCCTAAAGGGCAGCTTTCTGTTTCTGCCCCCACGACCCATCCAAAGCGTAGAGCCCCATTGCCTCAGCCACCCCCAGAGGGTTCCCCCTGTTCCTTGGAGGCCTCACCGGAAGCCCCCTCTGATGAGGTCCCGAGGAAAAGGTTGTGCAAGAGGAGGCACATAGATTCCCTGCAGGAATCTCTAATGTCTGACACCGACTTGGATGAGGCAGAGGGGTCCCCAAAATCCCCCTCTGAGGATGTGTCATTTGCGGACATCCTGGAGATCTTAAAACAGAGGGGTGATTGGCAGTCCCTAGCCCCCACTGAGGACGAGTCGGTGCTGCTGAAGGCTTTTGGGGCTCAACCTTCTACCTCCTGGGTGACTCCGCCCTTCGATAAATTAATGGAATTGATTGCTGGAAGGGCATGGGAGACACCTGACACAGTGGAACCAGTTCCTCGAAAACCAAACAAATTTATCACCGCCCCCCCACAGGACAAGACTTATCTCACCAAGGGAGTTCCGGTCAATGCTATGGTGGTGGCGGCAGCCACGAAAAAGGAGATGTTTGAGTCTTCTTCATCTGTGCATCCTCCTAATAAGGATTCTAGGACTATGGACAGATACGAGAAGCGCGTTTTTAGTTCAGCGACTTTTTCCATGCGTTCGCTAAACTATTTGACACATTTCACATGTCTGCTGAGGGATCTCATCAAGGAGCTGACAGATACCCTCCAGGGTAACACAGATGCTGCTGTTTCAGATAAGGTAACAGCACAACTTAACACCCTTACCTCCATAGTAAACTCATCCATGAGGCTCATCTCGTATGCGGCCGAAGGATCGAGTAGAGCTGCAGCTTCAGCGATTGCTCTACGAAGACAATCCTGGATGCGGCTGTGCTCCTTTGCGGAAGGCTTCAAGTCTTCCTTTGCCAATGCCCCCTTTGATGGTGCCACACTCTTCAGGCCCATGGTGAAGGAGACTCTGACTCGGTGTGAGCAAGAGGGAAAGACCCTGTCTGCTGTCGGGGTCCGTTTCTCTGCTCCAACTAGACCGTACTCCAAAGGGCAACGAGGCAGGAAAATGTGGTTCCGTAAGACTCAGGGATCTTTCCAAGCCACACAGAGTGATGCCCCCTCTAGAGGCAGGGGGGGGTAGAAATGGAAGATGCCACCCCGGCGGCAGAGGGGGTCCGCATAACCAAGGCAACAGGGAGTTTAAATTTGTTACTGTCACAACTCATGTTGCCACCCTTCGAACCTGCTTCGTCCTGCCTCCTAAAGTTCTTATCATGGAAGACACTTTTTCTCGTAGCTGTTACTTCAGCTCGAAGAGTATCAGAGCTGCAAGCATTATCGGTCAGACCACCTTACTTGATTTTCCACCCAGATAGAGTCTCTTTGCGTACAAATCCATCTTTCCTTCCAAAGGTATGTTCCATCACAAATATTAACCAATCCATAGAACTCCCTACCTTCTTCAAGAACCATACTAACAAGTTGGAGTATATGCTGCACAAGCTGGATGTTCACAGGCAGTTAAGATTTTATTTGGATAGGACTAAAAGTTACAGGAAGACAGATCAGCTCTTTGTCGCATTTGCAGACAATAAAAAGGGCATGGCAATTACAAAACGTACATTATCTAAATGGCTTGCTGATTGTATAGCTTTTGTATACACTAAGTCAAATCAGTCCTTACCTACCAAACCTAAGGCCCATTCTACCAGATCTGTTTCCACTTCCTTGGCTCATGCAGCTCGTTTGCCTTTGGACATGATTTGTGCAGCAGCCACGTGGTCTAAGCCACATACTTTCATCACTCATTATAGAGTTGACAAAGCCTCCAAAGACAGGACATCTTTTGGTTCCACTGTGCTTAGGAGCATTCTTCCATGAGTCACTTGGGGTGACGGAGCCAAGGACGCTACCCATGTGTAAGAACAAACGGCGAGATTGAACACTCTCACATAAAGAAGTTATGTCCTTAGCATAACGTTCCATGTGGAGTGTTCATCTCGCCTTTGTTCTTACATCCCCCCTCCCCATGTGTTTTGGAAGAACGGGTAGGACTAGACTCTGATTGAAATGTCTTAACCCCTTCTGGGGTGTATAGTTCTGTGTCTCATGGGGTATATGCTATTACCCTTAGTTATTTTGCTATGGTGAGAGAGTGTCTCTGGATGTCTGAGAGAGTGTGTAGTTCTTGCACCTGAGGTATTGGTTTATCGGTCTGGTTTGTTTGCAAACTAGATCTGAGTAATGGCAGGGAGGATTGTGGGATATAGGCTGGTCTCGAGCTTCTCTGAGATGCAGAGCTTTGCGATGCGGCCGACTCGGAGCCGAGGATCGGCTCCGAACCCGTGTGTAAGAACAAAGGCGAGTTGAACACTCCACATGGAACGTTATGGTATGGACATAACTTCTTTTTTTAGGTTATAGAAACATAACATATACAAAAAAAGGTTTATGCAAAAACACACACACACACACACACACACACACAGATATATATATATATATATATATATATATATATATATATATATATATATATATATATATATATATATATATATATATATATATATATATATATATATATATATATATATATATATAAATTAGGCTGTACAAAATAGATGAAAGGGTAATGAAATGCTTGAGAGGATTATCAACAAGTTAAGGCAGGAAATAAAGCCAGGGTGTGCTCATATGGTTGACCACCATGTAAACACAGAGATGAAGCAAACAGTAAAATGGGAAAGGGTATCTATCAGGACAAAGGGATGCCAGGTAAAAATAGCATAAGTATTTTGCCCTATTACAAAAAAACTCAAAGGATCTTTCAAAAAATAAACTGGGTGAGTGCAAAATGACGTGTACCTATTACATCAAGCTTAATTTCTTGAGGGTACCTCAGCAAAACTGACTTGAGTCTAAGAAGGGTGGAGATGTGTGATGAAGACTGTAGTAAACACAGAGAATATTCATGTTACTGTTATCTCAAAATGAAAATGCATGAAAAATGAGCCATCTTTATGTTACTGCAATACCAAATTAAAAAGGGTGTGAATAACTGTTAAAAATACAGAAGTAAAAGAAACTGCATTGGACATGTTTTTCAGTAAAATTTGGCATATGAAGAATGTATAAAATGGTATACAACTATATTTGCCACTGTGTAAATGGATTATGATTTAAAAAGGAAACTAAACCTTATCGCTATAAATGAAGGAGCCTTTACAAACCCTGCTACTTGAAGAGTCTGGCTTATTTACATGATGTTGCCTTATTTGAAAAGTACCTTTTTGTGACTCTGTCCTCTTAGAAGTATGCAAACATGGAATCAGGAAGGCATCGCTTAAAATTGAAATTAAAGATATTGTTTGTAGTCGAATAATTATAGGAAATGGCTGAGAATTCAAAAAGCAACAGAAGTTATAGGAGTTACTATTGAAAGATCATACTGGGGACAAAGATCAGACTATAATATATTGCTTGTAAGGACTCTGAAGATTAAAAGCTAGAAGCAATAAAGTTACAGTATATCTTTAGCCAGAGGCAGATAGTTTCTGGTTTAAATGTTAGACATATTTTTCTGAACACTATGTCTTTGTTTTATTTTCAATCCCTTCTGTTACTTATTTAGTGCTTGTATATTTATTTGAAAAAATCCTTTAACTTATCAGCTTAAGAATTTTAGTATGTAATTTTAAACGCTTTTGGCTGAAGTTTTTCTTGTTTGCATGTACTAACTCTTGTAACTTTGTGGTATCTATCCTATGAAGTGTGAATGCTCAGACATAATTTCTGCCATCTTAGTATTTAAAGGTTAGCTTACTTTTAAGGCTAAATATTAAGGCATGCTTTTATTTTGCTCTTCAGTAGGTTCAACGTGTCAGAAAGTTACCTTTTACACCTCCCCTTTCTGGAAAGTACTGTTGGAGTGATTGAGTGTGTGTGCAAAATAATTTTGGTTAATATTGGCCTGATTGCACTGGAAAACATTGGGCTCATTCTGAGATAGGTGAAATCCTTTGGAGCCAGTGATTATAATTCTGACCTGTAGCTGCACTGTGTGGAGCTTACTTGTGGCTTGTAGGTGTTGGTCTTCACCCATTAATGCAGTGCACTTTTATACCATACACACTTAAGATCAACTATCTCTTGAATAATAACAGGTAATGTGTTTGGAATCAAACTGATTTAGCTGGTTGCATTGGTATACCTCAAATACTGATGGCAGCAGCATGGGAGTTAAAACCTTTAGCCCTATCCATCTTAATCCCCATCACCACACATGAAAAAAGAAACCTTAATCAGAATTATACATGCACATTTTCAGCCTCTTCTCTTCCTCCTTATGTTCATTCCTCATCTCCTGTATTACCATTAACATTCCTCGTGTGATTTTCTTGTATAACCAAATATTTAATCATCATCCCTAAATATCATTGTTATTTGTTCAGAATCTAAACACTTGTTCTTCTGATAGATATTGATGCCAATTTCTCCATCAACCGGTACTGATCCCTCTCTTGCTTTGTTTGCATTTCAAATATATTTTTGAAAGGAATTCCTTTCTTACTCACATTCTTTATTACCTCTTGTAATGATTATGTTATGCTTTTTGTTTTGCTTTGCTCACAAGTTTTATGTAGTAATGTGGTTCTTATCTGATAACAAATCTGACTATTCTTCACTTCTTTCTCCTATTTGCACCCTACACAGCTATGGTAGTACTGCACTTATGTAAAATCTCATATTAACAATTTCAGCTCATCAAAAATGTATCAATCTATTTTTTATGACTGTGCTGTGGTCTGACATTTAGCATTTCCCATGTAATATGTTGATTACTGCTCTTTAAAGAACTACCCAGGCAATTTCTAAAATCTTCTCCTTAGCCTCATTGGTAATCAGGTAGTTCCAAAAGGGTCTATATTTAGCAACTGAATGGCACATTCATCAAACAACCATTCATTGCACATAGACCATTGACAGTTCCTTCCCTCAAAAGGCTAAATGATTGTTAATATGTTCATTGAATTATCATAGTTGTAAAGCATCATGGGAATGGAACTAGTATGTACTTACCAGTAATAGAGAGATAAGGAAACGTGCCCTTTCCCCAATATATTGCAATCTTGGAGTTGGTAGATATAACTACCAGGGGGGCATAACCCCCACATAAGGAGGGTCTGGTGTTCACCTAATCCTCCTGTTATGGGTTGCTGAGCCCCCACATCCCCCGCTAATTATATATAGCAACTCCAAGATCACACTACAGTAGGGAAAGGGCAGGTTTCCTTACCCCTCCATTACTGGTAAGTATGTACTAGTTCCATTCCCTTGATATTCACCAACTATGATTATTCAATGAACTTATTTATGATTGTCTTTTTGAGGGAAGGAACTTTTGATGGTCTATGTGCAATGAAAGGCTGTTCGATGAATGTTCTGTTCTATTGCTAAACATAGACCCGTTCCAGAATATATTCCTCAAGTACTTCTTATAGCTGGTTTGGTCTTGTTCTGCACAGGATATTGAGAATGGCTCTGCTCCTCAGTTCTTCCGCAGTAAAAGTTTTCCACTTCAGATGTAATATATTCATGTCCCCTTTCTGACATAATTCTCTGTTGTCTTGTGTTATAAGAATGCTTTATTTTTATATATTTATTTCATTTTTCTCTTTTATTTGCCATAATTATGGGACTCATAAAGAAACCCTGCAGTTATTACAGTGTCACTTTCAGTATTAGGAGTTACCCTTACTATTTATATTCTTCATTAGTTGCATATAAGTGACTTCTTTTTCTTCTTAATTTTCCTTCTCAGACCATCCCATATATTGTGTACTCTGGTATACAAATATTTCTGTAATAATTTCCAGAGTGCCATCTCTCCTTAACTACAGCAAAACCCACATCTGCTTCTGGCATCAATGCAATCTTCTGTGGAACGGTTCATAAAATGGGCTATTTTATTCATTTTATTTATTGTTAGTAGATGAGGAGCTGGTCTACAGGGACCCTCTTTTACCTGTGATAGAGTTACAGAAGAGTCCAAAGCACAAAACAGTTGTTGCCATAAACATAGATACATGAAACATTGGAAGGTCTTTGTGAAGTAGTAAAATGGATGAAACCATGAGCTTTCAAATTACTAAAGAATTAGTAAAGATGAGCACAGTGATTCATGAATGTCTAAGTATGAGCTGTAAGGCCCTGCTCCCAAGGCATGGTATTTTGTGATTCATATATGTTAGCCACAATGAAGAAAGATCCCACAATCTATATATAATTTACTACTGCAATATAGTTAACTGCTGCAGCTGCATTGTGCATAGGCATCTCCCCAGTCCCTATCACATTCAAACAAGTGCACACACACACATACACACACACACACACACACACACACACACACACACACACACACACACACACACACACACACACACACATACATACACACACCAGTCCCGTTACCTGTCCCTGAGTTGCTTGTTATTCATCAAATTTTTACCCCATCCCCTGTACTAGTTTAAATGCCGTTACTATACAAGTGAAGTATCCCTGGTGCCTAGTGTTTTCCCACCCACCCATCCCCAGATCCACATAATAGTTTAAATGCTATTATGGCACAACTGTAGTATCCTTGGTGACTAGTGTTTCTCCTCCATCTTTATCTCTATATGAGTTATGTGCTAGCAGTTGAACACACATGCCTTCCTGGAGGTGGTTTTAAGAAAGAGAGTGCACATGGCTAATTAGTATATGCTTCTTCCTTGGACTTTCCCATTAGCATATAGCATGGCTGTGGAGCTTTACTACATGGTGATGTACCTCTTCATACTAGAGCACCATGTTAGGACTGTCTCTGAATTCAAAAAAGTTACTGTGTTGTGTACACAAGGTGTAAGCATCATGGTAACCTTTATGGATTCTCTCCAAGGCCATCTACTAATTAACATACCATAACAAAACAAAAAATAAATACATAAATAAAAGAGAGAGACAAGGTCATCTATTAAATGATGTGTCACAGCAAAAAAAAAAAAAAAAGTCTTAATAGAAGGGAAACAAGAGTGGCATATAATAAAGACCGAGCAATTCTAAGCTGAATAAATATTTAATCAAGTGTTAAATGAGATAATGGTGAAAGAAATAGAAAAAAATGGTAAAAGGAGGTAGGCAGGAGAAATAGGAAAAGGGAAGTAAAGTCATAATATAACTATAAATCAATTTTGTTATTGGGTTGGCAGGGGAAAAAAGAAATTGCAATCAAAGTGCCGAAAGATATAAACGGAAAAGCAGAAGTTATAGTCAAGAGTGAGAGATTAGATAGGACAGGGAACCAAAACAGTATAGAAGAATTGTGTGTAAAGGAAAGAGGTAAATGCATAAATGATGGGCAACTTGCTCATGTAGCAGAAGTGGGTATTAAAATATCATATTATATGATAATATTACCATAAATATTGTGATATCTGTATAAATTTTAGGGTTTTTTGTGATATTGCTCAAAAGAGTTTTCCCAGATCATGTCAAATTGTAAAACATGCATCCTTCCACTGTTTTTATATTACCATTTTTGTGCAAGTCTGACAGTTTTGAAGTCTGTACTTGTATTAAATGAAATGATACGTAAAGCATTTTCAACTTAGACATGTTTACTAGATTAATGCTTAACTGCAAATTGTTGAATATCAGCCATGTTTTTCACTGATATCTGAAAAAAATGAAAGGGATGAGGAAACTCTTCATAAATAAATTGATAATGACTGTAGCATTTAAACTCCAGAACATTTGTAATCATCCTGACAGCTTAAGCAGGACACTGTTATCAGAAAGATTTAAACTAGGTTGGTCTAAACTTACTGCACCTCTGAATTTCCTTGGAAATGGTTTCAGACTACCATACACCTGTCCCAGTTACAGGTATTCTCTATTAATCATATGAAGGACTTAATCCCTATAATGAAAAGTCACCGGGCTGTGCATTCACTAAATGGGCAGCACTTGAGTTTGTAGTCTCATCGTCAGCATTGCATGTCAGTCAACAAAAAATGTAGGTAATGCTTATTTCCCCTGTTGACACAAATGAAAAGGAAAAATATGTAAAAAAATTATCTTTTCTAAAACTAGGAAACTTAAAAAAAGGTAAAAATGGCCATTCACTAATGCCTGATCTGCAAATAAAGTGCCTCATGTTATTAGCATAATATAATACTGATGTCCCCTTTGCATATAGGTGGAGATGAAGAAGAATGGCAGCACCTAAAAACAACATGTGTTAGGACTACAGAAAAGATGTGGCCGAGCCAGGTATGCAAATAAGGTACATAAGGAAAGCTGGTGGTGGAATGCAGAAGTCCAGGAAGTCATCAAAAGAAAAAAGGAGTGCAGGAAGAAGTGGGAGACAGAAAAGACTGATCAGGCTAGGAAGGACTACTGGTTGGTTAACAAAGAAGCTAAGAAAGAAGTTGCAATAGCAAAGAATAGGGCATTGGAAGCACTGTACCAACGTCTGGAAAGTGACTCAGTAAGGGGCACAAAGAAACTATATCAGGTTGCAAGGCAAAGACAGAAAGATAAAGAATATAGTCAGACACCCTTCATAAGGGATGCCAGCAGTAACCTGCTCAGCAGTCCAGAAGACATCAAAGGCAGATGGAAGGAGTATTTCCATCAGCTTCCGAATGAAGAAAACCCCACAGAAGCTGTACTGCCCCAGAAACAGCCTACAATAAGAGAAGAAGAGGAGCCAACCCTATAAGAACAGCACTAAGGAAGATGAAGTCAGGGAAAGCAGCAGGCTCAGATGCGGTCACAGCAGATATGATAAAGATGCTAGGTGAGACAGGGGAGAAATGGCTCCTGAGGGTACTAATAGGAGTGTGGAGAGAAAGGAGTATCCCAGATGACTGGAGAATAAGCACACCCATGCCAGTGTACAAGAACAAAGAGGGCATCCACAACTGTGGGCAGTACAGAGGCATCAAACTCTTATCACATTGAGGGTGGTTGATAAACGGATACACAGAGTAGTAGAATGTAAGACGGGAGATGAGCAATTTGGATTCAGATCAGGATGCAGCACAACTGACCTGATGTTTGCAGTGAGACAGATACTTGAGAAGAAGCTAGAGATGAGGAGAGAGTCCAACTGGGCATTCCTAGACTTGGAGAAAGCATATGACAAGGTCCCAAGAAAGCTGATCTGGGCAGTACTGCGGTGGTTTGAAGCCACAGAAACATTGGTAGAATTAGTGCAGGCTATGTACAAAGACCCATTGACTAAAGTATGGACAGTGTTCGGCCTCACAGAGGGATTCCCAGTGGGTGTGGGTGTACATCAGGGTTTAGTTCTGAGTCCACACCTGTTCATACTGGTGATGGACTACATTAGCAAACAGGTTTGAGGGGGTGGATCAACAAAGTTGCTGTATGCAGACAAGGTGGCAGTGCAGGCAGACTCTGAACTAGAGCTTCAGCAAAAGATAGGAGAATGGAATGCAAATCTGAAGGCACATGGGATGAAACATAGCACAGATAAGATGGTGGTAATGGCAGCAAACTGGGGAAATCAGAAGAAGCTGAGAATAGCGATAGAAGGGAAGATAGTGGAACAGGTAAACAGCTTCAAGTATCTGGGAGGGGTAGTTGCGGAGAAGGGTAGTCTGGATGAAGAGGTCAAAGCTAGAATCAGAGGGGCTGCAGCCAACTGGCATAGAGTATCTGGTGTAGTCTATGACAGAAGAATGCCAAAGAAGCTGAATATTAATGTGTTCAAGACAGTGGTGTGACCTGTACTACTGTATGGTACAGAAACCTGGGCAGTAAAGGCAGAACAGTTGAAGAAGCTAGACATGATGGAAATGAAGTGCCTGAGAAGGGTGGTAGGATGCACACTGTGGGACAGACAAAGAAATGAGGAGACAATCTGGTAAGGAAGATTTGGGACAGACAGGAAGAAGGTAAGAGGATATCCAGCAAAGAGGTGGATGGATTGTGTGAAAGAAGATCTGTGACAGTCAGGCATGAGTGTTGAAGAAGGCAGGAGTGTGGCACTGAATCGAGAGAGTTGAGGACAGTTAACACAATACCCCAACCCCATGTAGAAAAATGGGAAAAAGGGATGATGATGATTATGGCTGGTATTGTGGTTATGTTGTTTACCTCTTAGTTACAAAGTACACGGTTTGATTCTCACCTTTGAAAGAGAAAATGGCCAGGCTTAAAGCGGCCCACTAGGGCAGCTAGCTTAGCAGCTCCCTATAAACCTATAAACCTATGACAGCAATCATCAAGTCAGGAACTAGACAAGATGAGACAATAGTGGACAGTAAACAGAATATGGTAGGAAAAGGTAGGATGTAGGGAAAACTGAAGGGAAGAGCATGTAAGTAGAGATCATCAGAAAGAAACAAGCACATGGAACGTCAAAAAATTAGAGAGACAAAAAGAATGGTATGCAGTTAGAAGAGAGAGGGGAAGGAAAAGAAAGCCAAACTGGAAGGACAGGTGCAAGGTGCAGCAAATTGTAATAAAGATCCAGGTTTGGCAACAACATAAGGAAAGTAGGGGCAAAGTGGGCAGAGAGCTTCATTCACACAGATGGGAGCTGCAAGGCAGAAAGGGAGAGAATATTGGGAAGGCTTTGTAGATAGAGTGCAGGACGGATGGAAAAGGCATCTGATACATCACAGGAAGAACAGCAGACAGCAACAGACATTAAGGAGGATGTGGATGTATTTGTGTAGGGTGTTTAGCTGATACCAGTAAAATCATTAAAAAGGGTGACTGGGCATATAAACCTTGCTGGAATAAACACCTAATAACAAGTCTTTAGAAAAAAGAAGCACACTTTTAAACCACTTAAATAACATCACAAAAATGTTGAAAAGGAAACTGTATTTGAGAAAGCAAATGAATGAAGAGTCATTAATCAATACAGTGGAAAATAATAAAAATTGTTGTAAGTATATTAATATTAGGAAATTATATAATTGTGAAGTTATATAATTCTGATGTTGTTAGAAATGAATATACATTCTTGGAATTATTCAATAAATATTGTACTGATTTTCTTGTCAAAAAATCAAATGAACATACAAAATGCTGTTTTTAATACTAAAGTGGAGTACTCTTATATTTCACTGGATACAGTTAAAATGCACTGAGTAAAGTTAAGAAAACCTGTTTAGTGGGCCCCAATCTTATACCTGGTCAATATGTATATGAGGTATGTACTATCATAGCTTATCCCTTGATATGAATATTCAGTAGATTACTGCAAAATGGGTTGATTCCAAAACAATGGAAGAAGTCACATATGATTCCCTCTTTTAAGGGAGGTACTAAACAACTAATTGCAAATTATGGACCAATCAGCCTAACTTTAATCATTGGCAACAGTTTAGAGAGATGCATGTTTCAATATTTAATTGATGACAACAAATATGGACCTAGCTTAGATGACATGCGATTCTGATTTTTTATGAGCATGTCAAATTTAATGTGCCAGTCTAAGATCTATGAAAACAGTTCAGTGATGCCTGTGCACTGGCTCAGTAATTAAGGACCCTCAATCCTCACCACTAACACCAGTGATGGGCGTGCACATTAGGAGGATAACAAGTACACACACAGTAAAGTACAATTTCCCTTAAGAGCACAGAGAGATCACAGTCAGTCTGGGGCTGGTTTCCCCCTTTCTCTCCAGATCCCCAGTAAGACTCCACACTGGCCCAGCTATAGAGTGGAGTCCTTAGGCAGGTTTCCAAGCCAAGTCCTCCCAGCACTCCCTCTGTCCAACCAGTGCTTCATGCCCCTGCCCAAGTAGCTCACACACACACACACACACACACACACACACACACACACACACACGCACACACGCACACACACACACACACACACACACACACACACACACACACACACACACTTTGAGATATGATTTATATACAAACACACAGACAATCCTGGGAAAGGCTGGCACAGGCTCACTAAGTATGCCCCTTCTGCCCAGGCTATAAGGTAGTAATTCATTGCCACCAGAACCCCTACTTATCAGCTACTATAAGGCTCTTCCCAAAGGGTGACCAATTTCACTGTGTAATAATACTGTTATCCAATTAGTAAGTGTGACCAGAACTTTTGAGGCTGTTGGAGTGGCTTAGTACTGTATCACTAAATACATGCAAGTACTCTATAGCTTAAGTTATCTATACACAAAATAGCCACAGTTGAAAGGTTTAAGAAATATTTAATAATAAATAATAAAAACACAAGACAAATCTTCTCAATTCAACAAAGTGCTAGTCAAGACTTCAGACACAGGAACTTTAAAACAATATTGTAGGATAGTCTGACATAAATATAGAAAACAGCTAGTCAAATCTTACTATTTTTTTCTATTTCTAAGAGAAACAATGTTCTAAATAACTTACATACATAGAGAGCAAAGGCAAAGTGCTGGTGATGTTGTCAGTTCTGAAGACAAATGCAAAATTTCCTCTCTTTCTCTGTAAGATCTCTTAAATTGATAATACATCACTCCTAATTGATTTTAGATTACATCATTCTTGACACTTCTCTGGCTCCCAGGCTACCAGAAACTCTAAATTTACATTTCTTAGTAACCTTGCCCCTGGTAAGGAAGCCACAGCAATAAAAGACATTATACATGCAAAATCTAGCAATTAATTCTTGTCCTAAGACAATAGAAATAAGTCCTTCATCCAGACATCCCATCTCTGAAACCTGAGATCAAACAGTCATAAAAGGCTTTACTTTATCAGCTTTCTTCCAGCAGGGTGCACTGTGGTTACATTTTTGAAATTCGGAACATATAACACATTTGTAAAACAGCCCGTGGATTATATTAATATTTACAATGACATATAATTATCTACAAAATTCTATCTAGCTGGGATGGCAGCCTTTCAGTTTTTCACAAGTTCTATGAGAGGGGAAAGGAAAGTTGGTTTGGTTGTCTACTCAGATGTTATAAATGCCTTTGACACTTTTCAACATAACTGAGTAGCACAATGTTTAAAAAAAAACTAAATGTGAATACATTTGTTTTGAACTATTTTGAAAAATTGTTTAACAGTTTTGGAAGAATGTGTAAAATATACAGTAAGGGTGCAACATTAGGCTGGTTACTAATTAATACAGGTGTTCCTGAAGGGTCACTATTAGGTCTGATATTGTTTAATATGGTGCTCTCAGGATTACCTTCATCTAGAAAATATTGGATCTATAAATATGTAGATGATTGCAGTACTGGGGCAGAGATTAGTAATCCCAGTTATGTGAAAGACTTGACCACTTATTTCAATAGGATTCATACATGGTCATTTAAAATAGGTCTCAAATTCAGCTACAATAAATGTAAAGTTAATCAGTTTGAGGAATTCAAAGAAATAAAGATAATAGTGGGAGGAAAGGAAGTGTAGGTGGTCAATCACATCAGAGATCTAGGGACTATCATATATATAAAAAAACTGACTGTCAAGGTTTACATATACAGGATATTAAAGCTAAAGCCTTCAGAAGGATGGCAGCAGTATTTAGTACAGCTCAATCAACAGCCAAAAACATTTAAAGCTTTATTCACAACTACAATAAGACCAGTAATAGAGTATTATTTAATGTTTTGTGCACTATCCTTTACTGATATTGTTGTTATTGAATCAGTTCAGAGATATTATACCAAAAGGGTGAAGCACTTGAGAAATTTGTGTTCTAAAGGCAGATCTAAACATCTGAATCTTTACAGTATTTTTTATAGGATAATGAGAGGTAAGCTGAGCCTTGCTTTTAGGGCTACTAGGAAGGAAAGATTGGGAGTTGATCTAGGCCTATTATTAAAAAACAGCCTACTGGATGAGAAAAAATGAAAGTATGTTTAGCTCACATATTAATAAATTAAAGAGAAGAGATGAATTTATTACTCAAAGTATACCAAAACAGTGAAATATACTCCCATTGAGAGTAATGAGACTCACTGGACAACTTTAAAAGCAGCTTCATAAGTTTGTAGGGGAGAATAAGTATATATAAATATATATATATATATATATATATATATATATATATATATATATATATATATATATATATATATATATATATATATAACATGCACAAGCCTGCCATATTAAAGGTTTAGAAGACAGCTGGCAGCATGGCATTAAGTATACAACCATATAAAATGCATTCTGGGAAATGTAGTCCCTGTTTTGGCGTAAACTACTGCTGAATAGTCAGCTTCCCATCTCAGCTCATGCACCATGCTACATGAACTGCCCTTCTGCACAGAACCCCCTGGGTGATGGTCCAGTGGAAGGGTTATAGACTTTGGAAAAACAAATAGCTGTTTTGTGTGTGTGTGTGTGTGTGTGTGTGTGTGTGTGTGTGTATACACACACACACACACACACACATATATATATATATATATATATGTTCATATGATGGTGGACTCAGTAGTGCAAGGTCTTAAACTAAAAGGTCTGTAAGGATAGAGTTGACCTTGCAAGTTTTGAGTTACCTTCTTTTTGAATGTATAGTGACTGGAGTGGCTCCTGGTCCATAACTAACAATAACCCTCTACCTAATAAGTAAGACTTTAGAGATGCTAAAGCCCACTTTATGACTAGACACTCATTCCATTACTGAATATTCCCATTTAATGGTAATCAGCTTTCAACTTGTATAACCAGTTGGCTGCTCTGTAACCTCAGTCATTTGTGCCACAGGTTCATAGGTACCTACTAGACTATTGAACTGCGAGGAGCTTAAGAAGTCCAGACTTACACCCCCATGGTAGATTTATCTGTTATATTTTACATATGAATAGCCCAGAGGTGGGCAGAACCAGTATATATGGACATTTACTTGTTATGCCATTTCATGAGGGACATGGGTGCTAATCTGGGTGAAGTTGCAAGTTCCCATTCATTCATCCAAATTACATTTGAATTGAGTAATAGAAGTACCTTGCTTTATGTGGTGTGAAGAGGTATTTTCTGTAATACATACCTATCCTGCTCCAACATCTTCTCAAAGTAGATTGAGATCCTTTGAGCAGGTGCTCATGTTACCCCTGGATTTGCAGAAGCGTACTAGACCTGACAGGATAGGCTGCTGAGGCTGTATACATGGTACAGACATCACTTCTTAGTAAGCTGTACAATGCAAAGAAGAGGGGCAAAGTTTTGAGATAGTCTTCATAGCTTTTGTGATTTAGACCCTTAACTTTTTCAGTGAGGAAACATTCTGGTCATTCTAGTTGTGACAAGTGATCAGACAGGACCTACTTAATGGGGCATTATATTCAGTGATCGGCCTGATGAGAGATGAGTACAGTGAAATTATCACATCCCTGGACCTGGACTCCATAACTGGTGGTGTACCCCATGGATAAGTCCTTGGATGACAGGTCTTTTGGAGGAGGTAGAGTCACCTATCCTAATTTCCTTGGTTCTATTTAAGGGCCAATTTGCTATCAATTCAGTTACACAGGGGTTTACCTTTTAAGCTGGAAGAGTTTCTGCATTATACAAGAGTGCAGGATGGTGCTGAAGGCTTTTTTGTGGTATGGAAATGTGGTGTGTACTGATTTGCCCTCATCCATTGCTTCACTTGTAGATTGGCTATGTCCTCTGGGTCCAAGTATGTGATAGCCTTTACTATTAGCTCTGTGCAGTGCTGGGCATTTTTCTATCATAGTGAAAGAAAGCTTTGTGGATATCATTTGCCTGGGTGGCTATTTTTACTTCATATCTTAGCTCATGCAGAGCTTCTGACTAATCCCACTAAATTATCCTTATTCACTCTATTCCCTCCTGTTCTAGTTCTTGGTAAGTAATTATCTGTCTTATCATGTAACATTATATCTACTTAGACCTGGCAGTTGACATACAGGAGAGCTGGCAGTTGGCGCAGTGGTTAAACTGAAGTTCCTGCGTTAAATGGTTTGATTCCATCAGCCCTTGTTTACCTACTCTGTGACCTAGAGCAAGTCACATGACCAGACGTTATTCCCGGGTCACCCCTGAAAAGGACTGTGTGTCCAGTGGACCTACCTGGTTAACAAACAGGAGTATTATTATCATTGTTATTACTTGTCGGCATTCACTGTACCATATTCTCCTCAACTTTACATTTTTATGAAAGTTCATTTTCCCACTGTCTTACTATTACAAAATACTATGGGTCTAAACTTTGTTAGTGTGAGCACTCATGCTTATCTACCTTTGAATGATTTCTCATATCATTGTATTATGTATTATGATTATGATACGTTTCTAGGCTGACTTTTCATATGTGTCTTGTCAATCCCTTTTTCTCTCTATTCTGTGCTCAGGAAATCATTTTCTTTTCACTTTGTATACTCAAATGATTCATTCCACTCTGTATGTATATGTGTATGCTTGCTATTTTCCCTCTGTATCTTATGGAGCTTTTCTCTCCAGGCCTCCTCTGAAAAAGGGTTTTCTACCAAGTTATACTTTCTCACTCAGCAAAAGCAATCAATAAATATCTGGTTTTGGTTGATTTGATCAGGGCCTGGAGTTCCTTGTCAAGTTTAGTATTACTGGCATTTTGAGAGATTAATTTATTTTTGCATACAATGAGTTTTTTTCATAATTATAGAGCTTGTTTACACTAGGTTATATTATATGGTTTCTTTTTTAATTTGGTGTTTATTAATTTAAGAGGGGACAGAAACATCTATGTGGCTATTTACATGTACATAGAATTTTGTGGTAAAGGACTCCCCATAAGCATTGGGGTCATCAAGACTGAAGGGACTTTTGAATTTAACCAGGTCATCACTCAGTTTTAATAGCTCAGCCTTGGCATAATCTCTGAATGCTGATGTAATAGAAGATGCTTCCAGCTTTGGTCTTGAAGTGAATGTGACTGGTTTATGACCTGATTTGACCAGGGAGAAAGTTACAATTGGTGGGAAGCAAAGCTATCCTATATTGGTAAGGACCAAGTCCAGGCATTTATTATCCTTGGCTGGGGTATGGTCCAGAGAATTTGTACTGATGAATTCCAGAAATTTCTGAACATACATGGCTGAGGATGCATACGTTTCCAAAGTAATGGAGGGGTAGTTGAAGTCTCCTAAGAGAATGTTTTTTGGCTTAATGCATAAGGTCTCCATACTGGTTACATGGGAGGTATGGCCTGAGTGTGACATACAGGGGCCCACAGTTTACTGTGACATGATAAGTGGTTTTGTTAATTAGTTGGACATGGAGGAGTTCCAAGTAATTTTCTTGTCTGTTTTCTATATCCCTTCTTTAGCTGCTAGGCATTGAGACTCTGGTATCTGACATGATTTCATATTTACTTTTTCACCAAGGACAGTCTCAATGCTGCACTAAATTAAATGAATTCTTTCTTGCAATTCTGAAGTCATGTTCCTGTTCATGAGAAAAAGTTGTTTAACTTCCTGTCTGTAGACTACTAATAACATATTACCTCTCTTAATTCCAGGATATGTCCTGAACTTTTTAATCTGTTCTGCAAATATAGTCACTACCAAAAATAGTTTTCTCTTTATGGCTTTAAAAAGATTTATGTGACATAAATGTTCTGGTTTACCTTCAACTACTTTTTCCACCATGTCAAATGGGCCTTACCACTTTGCAAGGAATTTGATCTCAGCAGTGAGTATGAATAGAAACATGATGTCTCGTGCTTTAAACTTTTTAAGATAAACACTTCTATCTTATGCTTTCATTTTTGTTCCCTGTGCTCTCTCCATATACTATCTGGCAATAGGCATTCTAGTTCTTAGGCTAGTCTACATTTCTGCGTAATCTTCTAGAACACTCAAAGGGATTATTTTTTCTCCTCTAATGCTTCCTTTGCTGCATTTTGCAAACCTTAAGGATGTCTCTTATGTCACACTTTCAATGAAGCAAATCCAGTTGTTGGTCTGGGGAACCGCTGCTACAGCAAAAGGAAGGTATGAAAGCAGCTAATCTCCATTTGTTCCACCCTAGTTTATTATAATATATAATATGCTTTTTTTTCAGAGCAGTTATTACAAATTTCATTAAAATGTTTAACTAGACAAAGTCATATCAAGGATGGACAAAAGATTGTCTGCTCCAGGTGCAAGCTGTTAGAGAACTCTTTCAGAAGATGAGCTGATTGTCCCTTGAAAGCAGTAGAATAGTAATAATGTAGCAAGGAGCTATTGTAGTTCTTTGCTACAGTTTAACAAAAGGTGTTTGTAAAACTGGTGCAGACAGCCATTATGTGTAAAACTGGTACAGACAGCCATTATGTACTATATACATAGCAGCTCTTTGCTGAACCTGAGTAACTCCTGAATTTAATCAGTAGTGGTTATCATTTAAGCAGCCTTGATATTGGAGCTGCTAAGTCACAGTCTGAGTAAGGAACTGTAGCCAGGAGCTGTCGTAGCTCTTTTATACAGAATAACAGAAGGTATAAGGTCTTAATAAAAGTGTTATAAAGAGATATTATGCAAGCATAATAGCTCTTCGCTGATCCTGAGATTATCATTTTTTTAATCTTTATCCCTTGTTATAGGAGTTGGGCATGGTTGTAGTTTCTAAAAGCTTTGCAAAGAGCTATTTTTAATTATTAGATATATTTGCCTGAACCTGAGATAGCTTTTATTTAGTTATTCAATTTGCTTTTTACTCTTTGTCTCTTGCACATGTTCAAAAGCTCTTTTTTTAACTCCTCAGTTTTGATCATGGACATCAAAAAAGGGCACCACACGAATTTGCTGGGGCTCTGTGGCTAGCTCATTTGTTTGGGGGATGGTATACAGATGTTATAAACTGCTTCACAGTATAGGACTGGCAGAGTTAATACATTACTCTTGTAATGAATGAGGGACCTTGGTTAGTAAGGATTTTGTGGGGAACTCTTACTCCAGAAAAAAAAAGCATCAGCTCTTTTGCTATTGACTTGGTGTTTACTCTTTGAAAGGGCACTACTTCTGGAATCTTTATTATCTAAACAATGATTCCCTCTATGTACTAATGATCCTTAGTCCACTTTACAAGTGGACCTGCTATGTCCATTCCTATGTGTATAAATGACACTTATGTTATAAACAAGGGTAGCAATGGGCTCCTTAACCATGGGTATGGTGTTGCCCATTGACAGTCTGGACAGACTGCACAGAAGTTTTTTCCTTCATAAACCCAGGCCAGTAAACTTTAACTAAAACCCTAGCCTTTGTCTTGTACATCCCCAAATGATTCTCCAATTCATGGCTATGTGCTAACCACATTACCAAGGTATAAAAGGCATTGGTACTAATAAATGGTTCAGTATCTACTTTCTTTGCTTGATTATCCCATGTGCTAAATCATTTCATAATTCAAAGTATGTACATGTACCTGGGAAAGTCTGTTCATTTGTTTCCATTTCTATCATTGTTTTATTTGCTCTTCCCGTATGTAGGGTATCAGCTTCCCACTGAATCTTCCTAAAGCAAGGTAACTTAAAAAGTTAATTTTCTTTTATTTGGTTTACTAGTGATGTTACAATTGATTCCTTTCAGTATTTGTAGTGTTTATTCTAGCAGTAGAATCTAATATATATTTTGCATTGGTCTTAGATATAGCAGAGATAAACTTAGGAATGTCTGGCCATCCTTGTCCATTGAAGCACCAGAGGTAGTGAATACCTACCCATGATGTCAGCCTTGGACATGACTGAAATCTGTATGGGTTTACCCCTAGGCCACTCTTATAGGCCCACCATACCTATCCCCCATTGTTTTTCCCTCCTTATCTGTCACTCCACCTCCTCTGTTTGTAGAACAATCATCCTCATCATTAACTGTCTAGCCTCTTTTACTCTGCGACGATCCCCTATCACTCCTCCATGAATCAATACCTTCCTTGTCAGTCTTAGCCTAAGTTGAATGTTTGTCTGCCCTTACTTCCTTTCCACTACCCTCCTTCCTACCTACACTTACTTCTTGCTAACTTTCCCCTCCACCTTTCTTAATAAAATAAAATATAAGTACTTGACACCCCCCAATATATATATATATATATATATATATATATATATATATATATCCTTTTCTCTTCCTAACTTCCCTTCATATTGTCCTTCTGTGTATCCCACTGTTTGCTCTTCCCCATTTCTGATTTCATTATTTCTGCATTTTCTCTCTGTTTATATGAAGATATGACTTGGCAATATGCTGTGGTTTCCCATGTATGGTCTTGCCATATTGCAGCTACGAGATGCTTTGTTCTGCATATCAACATTCATAGCATCAGACATGCCACGTGCTTGGATGCTTTCCTTTTAGGTCATGTGACCCCATAAAGTTCATTATATAGTCCTGTTCATGGCATGATGGCATTATACTGCTACTCATTAATACCTAAATGGCACTGGGGTCATTTCATGCTAGAATTTCTGCTATTGTCCAGTACACAATGGCATTATGATTCTTTCTGAATACTTCCATATGTTGCATAGGGATTGGAGAGAGTACTCCATAACACAACAGAGATGCAAACCTTCCTAGATGAAGTGATATTTCCAGTAGCTTTAGTTCTAATTTAACTCATGTTGTGATAACTGGTCAAGACTTTCCACAGTGTGTTCTGGCCCCAAAATGCAGAGGGATAAAGCCGTTAGGTGACCTCTGCACTGCAAGTCGTATACTGCTTGGTCAGAAGGTTGTACATGCAGTGAAGAGTGCATGCATCTCCTGTATGGCGCAACTGCAGAGCTCACAAGGCTGCCTCTGGTTGAGAGGGGTTAGAGCACCCTCCAGAACAGCAGTGTGATGCTGCATCAACATCCTTAATCTCATAATTGGCCCAAGCATTGATTGGGTTGAGCCCAGTTGAGGCTAAGGTGGGTCCGGTAGACCTACGGAATGAAGAGATCAGCTGGTGGCAGCTGGTGGTCAGCAGTTGTGTCTCATTGTATGCATTGATCTCATTCCACTCTCCATTGATTACCAACCTGGCTTGCTTTCACTGTCTCAAACAAAAGAATGATCCACTGATGGCCCCAGTGTGTGAATTCCTTAGCCCTGGTTAGCTGCACTCTGCATTCCTTAGCATTTTGGTTCTCCTTCATTTTATAAAATATATACAGGTGTATAGACTGCAAATGTCTGCCAGTACCCATATATACAGACTGAGTAACCTCCTACATTTCTTGAATGTGATAAACCACCCCCTCAGTTCAGAAGGGGGGGGTGAGGCTGAACTACCTTATCAGTCTAAGCTATACCCAAACATCCAGACAAACCAAGAAAGGGGCTCAGTGACTGACAGGGATCCTTCTTTGTTCCCACACATGCTCTGGTGCAATGTTTACATAATTGGGTATATGACCTCAGACCTGATCTGTACTATTACTTTCACCAGTGGAATGTTCCTTTTTCCTGAACAGATAAGTAACTTGCTGATTCAATAGGTTCACAGACACTTAGGAGACTGTTGATCCATGAGGATGTTTAGAAGCCTAGACATACATTCCCATGAGATTTTTAGCCTTTATATGTTGAGTGTGAATAACCCAGAGATGAGCAAATATGCATGTTTCTCTTATCCAAACAGGACAAGGGTGCCAAACCAAGGATACATTTCTGGTTACCCATCCATTCATTTGGATTATACGTGAATAGTGTAAGAGAAGTACTTTGCCTTATGTGAAGAGAAGACAATTACAAAGAAGTGGCATTCTTTGTGATACATGTCTATCCCTCCAAAATGTTCTTTTTATGTTGCAAAAGATGTCTAGACCTCTTGAGTAGGTATTTATGCCCCCATTGTACTTGCAAATGTGCAGTAGATTATAAAAGAGACGAGCTGGCATAATGGCCAAGATCCTCACCTTCCATGCACAAGGTACAAGGTTTAATCCTGACTTCTTACCAATCCTGTTTGGAGTTTGCACGTTTTCTCTGTGTCTCCGTGGGGTTTCTTCCATGTCCAAAAAACATGCTGAGTGGTGTTTCCATCTCAAACTCACCAATGAATGGATCTGCGGGCAGCAGCACAGACTTTACATGGTGCCCTACAGGGGGAAGAGTTGTACAGACCAACCACTATGGACATCTACTGTAGTGCGCAGTATCCACAAGATAGGAGAACACAGATCACAGATGCACCATGGCAGGGCTAGCCATTCGATGGTGTAAAATATGGTGCTAGGTGATAATGTTACCAAAATTGGGCATGGATAGTTACCGGTGATAAGTGGATTGAGGACCTGGCCTACTCTGACCTAAACCAAGGACCCTTGCTAATGGTGGGAGGGGTATATGTGCCCCTATTGGCCAGTGTGTGCCTGCCATAAAGCCCAGCAGCCCTGGGTCAATAAGCTACTGGCTGTCTGGTGTCTAGTTGTCTAGTCGCCCAGCCTGGGTTACCCGGGCTAGCTCTGTTGAGTGAAAGATGGATGTAAAACCAACCAACCTGCCAAACATGAACTGAGAATTGTTACGCTTAATGTAGGTTCACTGACAGGACGCAGCTTGGAAGTGGATGATATGATGATAAAAAGGAGGTGGGATCTACTACTGAGTAGACTCTACTACTCAGGAGGGGGACAGACTAGAAATGGTGCAGGAATTGTGGTGAGAAGCTTCAGAAGGCAGTAAGGGATATCATCAGAATTATTGACAGACCTCCAAATGATAATCTCAGCCTATATCCCACAGCAGGGTTGTGAGTGATAGTGAGGAAAAGAGTGCATTCAGACAGCAGTAGCAGGACCTACTAGATAAAGCAGGACAACATGAATTGGTGTTGATAATGGGTGACTTGATTGCACATATCGGGATAGACATAACAGGATAGGAGGACTGCCTGGGTCTAAATGGGTGGGGCAACAGGAATAAAGAAGGAGAAGCCATTCTAGACTTATGTTTGGCAAATGGCTTGATAGTAGCCAACACAAGGTTCAGAAAGAGAGACAGTCACAAGATCACATACAAGAGCAGTCAACATGCAACTCAGGTAGACTTCCTCCTAGTAAGGAAAAGGCACTGAGGTAGAATCCATGATTGCAAGTCATTCCCAGTGAAACAGTCAGCCCACAGCATAAACCACTAATTGCCACAATCATCTGCAAGCAGAGGTAAGAGAAGGCTTTAAGGTCAACAGAGTTCAGGCTGAAGAAGGAAGTTGACTGGAGAAAAAGTACAACAATTCAAGGAATTACTCATGGCATTAGCACCCCAAAAAGCAGAGGAAATAGGTGGAGTTGAACAAGAATGGCAATGCCTAAAAACCACATGTGTCAGGACTACAGAAAAGATATGTGGCCGAACCAGGTGGAAAGTTGGTGGTGCATTGCAGAAGTCAAGGAAATCATCAAAAGAAAGAAGGAGTGCAGGAAGAAGTGAGAGATAGAACACACTGACCAGGCTAGGATGGACTACTAGTTGGCTAATAAAGAAGCTAAGAACAAAGTTGCAATAGCAAAGAACAGGGCACTGGAGGCACTCTACCAACTTCTGGAAAGTGACTCAGTAAATGGTACAAAAAAAATTACATCAGGTTGCAAGGCAAATACAGACAAATAAAGAAGATATTCAGACACCCTTCATAAGGGATGCCTGCAACAACCTGCTTACCAGTCCACAGGACATCAAAGGCAGATGCAAGGAGTATTTCCAGTAGCTTCTGAATGAAGAAAACCCCACAGAAGCTGTACTGCCCTAGAAACAGCCTATGATGAGAGAAGAAGAGGAGCTCACCCTAGAAGAAGTAAGAATAGCACTAAGGAAAATGAAGTCAGGGAAAGCAGCAGGCTCAGATGAGGCCACAGCAGATATGAAAAAGATGCTGGCTGAGTTAAGGGAGAAATGGCTCCTGAGGGTACTAATAGCACTGTGGAGAGAAAGGCATATCCCAGATGACTAAAGAATAAGCATACTCATGCCAGTGTACAAGAACAAATGAGCCATTCACAATTGTGGGCAGTTCAGAGGCATCAAACTCCTATGACATTGCATGAAAGTTCTGGAGAGGGTGATTGATAAAATGGATGTGCAGAGTAGCAGAATGTAAGATGGGAGATAAGCAGTTCAGATTCAGATCAGGTTGCAGCACAATTGACCTGATGTTTGTAGTGACTTGAGAAGATGCTAGAGATGAGGAGAGAGTCCAACTGGGCATTCCTAGGCTTGGAGAAAGCATATGACAAGTTCCTAATAAAGCTGATCTGGGCAGTACTGTGGTGGTTTGAAGTCCCAGAAACATTGGTAGAATTAGTGCAGACTATGTAGAAGGACCCAATGACTCAAGTACAAACAGTGTTCAGCCTAACAGAGGGGTTTTCAGTGGAAGTGGGTGTACACCAGGGTTCAGCTCTGAGCCCACTGCTGTTCATACTGGTGATGGACTACATTAGCAAACAGGTTGGAGGGGACTAATCAACAAAGTTTCTGTATATAGACAATGTGGCTTTACAGGCAGACTCTGAGCTAGGACTTCAGCAAAGGACAGGAGAATGGAATGCAAAACTGAAGGCACATGGGATGAAACTAAGCACAGATAAGACAGTGGTAATGGCAGCAAACTGGGGAAGTCAGAAGAAGCTGAAAATAGAGATAGAAGGGAAGATAGTGGAACAGGTAAACATCTTCAAGTATTAGGGAGCGGTGGTTGAGGAGAAGTCTGAATGAAGAGATCAAAGCTAGAATCAGGGGGCCTGCAGCCAACTGGCATAGAGTATCAGGTGTTATCTATGACCTAAGAATGCCAAAGAAGCTGAAAAATAAGGTATACAAGACAGTGGTGTGACCAGTACTACTGTATGATACAGAAACCTGGGCAGTAAAGGCAGAACAGTTGAAGAAGCTAGAGGTGATGGAAATGAAGTGCCTGAGAAGGGTAGTAGGATGCACACTGTGGGACAGACAAAGAAATGAGGACATAAGAGCAGAAGCAAAAGTAGCTCCAATAGTAGAAAAGATCAAAGAGAACAGATTGCAGTGGTTTGGACACATGCAGAAAAGCAGAAGACAATGTGGTGATGAAGATTTGGGGCAGACAAGAAGAAGGTAAGAGGAAGCAAGGATATCCAGCAAAGAGGTGAAGGTATTGTGTGAAAGAAGATCTGTGACAGTCAGGCATGAATGTTGAAGAAGGCAGGAGTGTGGCACTGAATCAAGAGAGTTGGCAACAGTTGACACAATACAGTGACCCCATGTAGAAAAAAATGGGAAAAAGGGGGCTGATGATAATGATGATGATATGAAAGGACTCGGTCTGAGGGTCTCTATCAGAGGTGGAGATCACCCCTCAATAGTCTGTATAACACCAAAAAGAGGGACAAGGCTTAGAGATTGCCTCCATATTTCTGTATTTATTTACATTTGTTTACCGTGAAATTCAATTCAAACTGGACACAGGTTATTTTTCAGTGGCGGCCCGGGGAGAAAAGCTCCACAGAACAATAAATGAGCAGCAGAATACATGAAGAACAATTAAATATACATACAATAGCAAATAATACATACTGCAGCAAACGTTAGCTATATGTACAATATGAAACATAGTAATGAATAGATATACCAATATCTAGCTAGAGGCTAGGAATAAAGGACTTAAACAAGCTAGAATTCTGCTACAATAAGATATCTAGATTTTCTACCGCATCTGCATATAGGACACATCACTGCACCTGCCTCAAAAACCTAAACTGGTTAGAACTCCCTCTACTATTACAACTCAATCAACTGTCACTAGCACATAAGCTATACTACTACCCAGACAAAATTCCAGCCCGCCAACATCTAATACGACCTCACACCACAACAAGAGCCTTGAGAACCAGCAGCCTTAATCTTCTAGAAGTCACCAAATATAACAATGAAGCAGGAAAATCTCTCTTTAGCTACTTATCTCTCTTTAGCTACTAGAGTTCCAAACTCTGGAACTCTCTACCAGCCGCCCTACATCCAATACCTCCACTACACAATTTAAAAAACTCCTAAAAACCCACCTTACAAACAACTGGCTATGCTCCTGTAATATCCCTGGGTAAAGACAAGGAACAACTATTTACATAGCCATAGGCAAATTTTCCGACCGAGTTTCTAATTCTAATGTGACCTATGAAAGCATAACTGCAAAATAGTGTCTCTATAAATTGTAAACAAATGCATGCACAAAATTTATATGTCTGCTATGTACCATAATGTACTAGAAGTGTGTCATCTCTGTATTGTAAATAGTTACTGGTCTGTAGTTGTATGATAGTGTATTGTATGTAAATGGAACTTTTATCCCCAGGCCTCCGCTGAAAACAGACAGGTGTCCAGCCAGACTTTCCCGGTCACCAAATGTAAAATAAAATTAAATAAATAAAGGTAGAATGTATATACAAATAGTACGAAGCTCAAATGGATACTGTTCTAAACTCATATACCTAAATATTATATACAAATATTGCACTAAACTCAAGCAGATATAAAGCAGAAGCTCCACACAAAGGTGGAACAAGCTGGAAGGGCTAATAGGATGGAAGGGGAAAATAGAGGAGTAAGAGAGAAGACTGAGTGAGTAGTACACATGGTAGTGAGAGGAAGCTAGGTGTAAGTCAGTTGGATATGTATTTGGAGTTGAGATGAAATGAGGTAGTTAAGCATGTTATAACAGGTCTGAGAGATTGAGTGAGGAGGGAAGGGGAGGGTAAAGGGTCAGCCAGAGCCTGCAGAGGAAGGAATGCAATGATCAGACAGTGTGAGGCAGGGTGGCTGGGGGGGGGGTAAAAGGAGGGTTACTAGTTGGGATTGGTGCATGGGCATAACCAGAGACTTTTTAAGTGAGTTTTTAGTGCAGTCTTTAAATGATTGCAAGAAATTAGTGTGGTTATAGAGGGGGGATTGTTCCATAATCTGGACATGATGCAGGAGAATAGTGCTTATCTTGCTGAGTTCTTGGGTTTGTTCACTAGAAGTAGATTTTTGCTGCTGGAGCATAGTGGTCTAGTGGAGCAGTAGGTCTGGAGAGCATTTTGAAGGGATGAGACTTTAAGAGGATGGTTTACTAACTTGTGGGCAAGAGAGAGTTGATTCAGGTGAAGATGAAGGTCCATAGTTTTATGATTTAGGCCCTTGATATTCATTCTGAAAAAGTGTTCTGGATATTTGAGTTATATCAAATGTCTGCACTGGTAAATCAAGGGCCCAGGAGTGGAAAGTCCTTTTGACATCAGAACAGATTACCTCAATATGAGGGAAACTTGTATTGTCCTGTACAAGGGTAGGCATATCACTTCTAGTATCTTCTTCTCCTCCTCCCTTAATGTTGATTTGTTTTTTTTAGTTGCTTGCAACTCATTTTCCTTTTTTCACCTAATTTCCTCACAGAATGTTATACTAGCCAATTTTTACTTCTGTACAGCTTCTTTACAATGCACCAGACTGGTTGCTTCTTCTTCTTTCTCCATCTGTAAAACATTCATTTTTTGAGTATAAGACACCAGCTGTGCTTTAACATTCATTTTTTGAGTATAAAATACCAGCTGTGCTTTATAATTTTTAAGCTTGGTTTCCAGCTCTTGATTCCTCTGTTGCAGTGCACTTGTTTTATTTGCAACTAAATTTTTCATTTACTTGTCTAAGTTAGACATCTAAATTTCAGGGCTATTGGATTGTTCTGTTTGCAGTGCTATTTTTTTTTCATTTCAATAATTTTAGAACTTGGAGTAGTCATAATCTTGGATATAAGGTCCATCATCACACATCCTGTATAACACACCTTTATTTTTTGGCTAACAGGAGTTATTTGTTACTGTGCTAGAATTAATTCAGGCTTGACATTTCTACTTTTTGAAGCTGGAAACAAACATCTTACAAAAGCTGTCATATATACTAGGTGGGACTCGTAATTTCTTATCATAATGGCTACACTAAACATATTATTTTTTAATGTGAATAGCCTTGCACATTTAGACAAAGGAAATTGTATTGAATGATATTAAGAAATGTACAGTGCAAATACCAATGGTACAGGAGACACTTAGAAAAAATTGAGCATTTGAGTTTGATAAGGAAAGGATTTCAGAAGTGATATTCAGCAGAGTATCAGGGACAAAGGAAAAGGGACTGCTAGAGAAGCAACAATAATGAAAAAAAAAGGTAATGATGGTAGATTTGGGGTAGTAAGGGGCTACTGGCAAGAGAGGAGGATTATACTGACATGCATTTATATTCCGCCTGAAACCACTAGTATGGAGGTTAAGAAATTTTGGGGAGAAATAATTAGGTTTGAGCAAGGAACATTAGTTAGATAAAGGGACTTGAATTTGATTTGCAAAAGTGAAGATGTATTTGGGGAACACAGAAGTGAACATATAGCAAAAGAAGACAGATGTCTGAAGAAATATATGAAAATATTTGACATGAATTCAGTAGTAGGACCTCGGGGGGGGGATTTATGTATTATTCCCCAAGGTACAATACCCAGGTTAGACTAGACAGAAATTATATTTCAAAGGAACATGTGCATTTAATTGAAAGCTTCAGCACACATCTAATAACTATTTCAGATCATACACCAGTAACAAGTATGATAAAAATGCAGGGTAATGAAGTAAAAATGAGACACTGCCACTTCCCCACCTACTTTCTAAAAAGACAGAAGTGTAAGGAATAGGTAGTGGAAATTACTTGAGAGTTATTAGGGAGATAGACATTTCTTTAGAAATTATAGCTAGTGAGTGGGATAAAATGAAAGTGAGTTTAAGGACAGTGTAGAAATAAAAGAAAAAGAGATATGGTTAAGAAGTAACAGAGATTATTTACAGTGGCTGACAAAGGTTAATGTATTGCAGAATAAGGGGAATCTCACAGAACAAGAAAAGTTACAATTTCAGATTGCTAAAGAGAAAATAAGGGAGTATCTGGGTAATATGAGTTTAGAAAGACCGCTGTCAAGCAACTTTTTTGATAATAACTCTAGAGCACAAAAACTTTTAGCACAATGACTTAGGCAACAGAAAGTAGAATGGATTGCTGCCAAATGCATAGAGCCTATAGCAAGAAAAGTAACTGAAATCCTGTAGATGTATTAGAAATATTTCATGTATGAAAATGGGTATAAATCAGAGAAATGTGGAAATCAGGAAGAAGCACACATGGAAATGGTTATGGAAGTATGCCCAGGTTAGAGGTAGATGAGGCTTAGCAATTAACAGTTAAGACAGGAGGAAATTAGATAAAAATAGTGACATACAATCAGTCTGCAGGAAAGTCTTCAGGAATAGATGGTATCCCTGTCGAAGTTTGGAAGCTGGGGGGAGGAAGTGTTAAGCATCCTGAAGGTTTTGTTTAACAGTATTTTAAAAGCAGGGTAAGCATTGCCATCTTAGAAAAAAGGTGTGCTGGCTTTAATGCCTGAAGATGATAAAGACCTATCAGCCCCAGCTTCACATAGGCCCATTTCAATTTTAAACCATGGTTATAAAGTGCTTATGTCTATAATAGCTATAAGAATGGCAAAGGTATTGCTAAAATTGATTGATATGGAACAATGTGGTTTTGTGGAGGGGAGGCAAGTATTTGACAGCATTAATAGAACAATGATGATTCAGAGGGAAGCACAGTATAAGAAAATACACCGCTGCTGTTGGTGAGTCTTGATAGAGAGAAAGCATTCAACAAAGTAAGCTGGTATTTTATAAGCAGGGCAATGCAAGCATTTGCATTCCTGGATACAAAAATAAGATTAATTAGGGAGATATATATATGAGAAATCAGAGGCAAAACTTAAAGTGGGAGGGTTAGTTTCTGACAAGTTATATCTGATAAGAGGAACCAGGCAGGGGTTTCCTCTTTCCCCTTTGTTATTTTCTTTATATTTGGAGCCATTGGCAAAGAAAATAAGGGACTCATAAATTCAAGGATATAACTGGTAGGGTAATCAAGAAAAGTCAGAAAGGAGGTGGAGTTGCAAAATATATAACAGACATACATACCTCTAGGCTGGTTAAACAGTATGATGCACAGAAAATACTCCAGGTGCATTTAGCAATTGACAAGACTCCTAATCAAATCATAGCTAGCTGCAGGCCTCCAACTCTGAATCAAGATGCCCACTCCACCTATCTGGACTTCTTCGAATCTATCAAGATTCAACCCTTTACCCAGATCCTGGGTGACTTTAACTATCCAACCATAGAGTGGAAGAAATGCTCATGCCAAAACACAAATGCCCAGAGATTCCTTGATTTTGTCAATGCAAATGCCTTGCACTACTTGGTTGACACCCACACAAGAGGTGAAAATATCTTGGACTTGGTATTAACCAACATGAGTAACCACTGCAGCATCCCTACAGTGCCATCATCCCTGGTAAGATCCAACCACAAAGCAGTCACTTTCCAAGTCACCATCTCCCCTGACCCCGCCTCCACAGAAACTGGCACATATGTCCAAAGTTGCACCAAAGTACATTATGAGCATTTATATATCTGCATGGAATTAGGAATAGCAGACAGGTCAAAATCCTCCTCCTCAAGGAAGAGTAAACCAGGTCTGTATTAGCTCAGCAAAACGGCATTACAGTGAATGCCATTTTGCCAACACATAGACACTGAAACCCCATAACAGTAAAACCCCAGGTCACTGATTTAAATCGGTAGACCAACACAACACAACAAACCACTTAAAACATTGGAAAGTGGAGGCCTTCGCCCCCCACACCCCTCTAACTAAATATACCAACTCTGAGATTGCACTACAGTGGGGTAAAGGGCAATGTCATGGCTCAGGCCAAGAGATTTTTTTCCCTGGGAAAAAAATCACTGATCTGAGCTTTAGCTGTTATGGGGTTTTGGTGTCTACGTGTCGCCAGAACGGCATTTGCTGTAATGCCATTTCACTGATCTGATATAGACTTGAGTAAACCTGTCTAGTGGACATCTACAATAAATAAACTCTATAATAAAAGGAAAAAATTGCCGTCCAGGTCCAAGAAGGAACAGGTGTCTAATTGGAAGCAATCGTTTCTTAGCCTGAACAAGCAAATAAGAGCACCAGTGAAATCCTCCAAAGTGAACTTCGAGTCCAAACTGGCCACATCTACTAAAGAAAATCATAAGACTTTCTTCACATATGTCCACAATCTCAAGGGAAGCACCCAGATCTGCTTAGAACTGGTGGTCAATGACACCACATACACAAACCCTGTAGATATAGCCAACCTGCTGGCAGACAGGCTCAGTGAAAATTTCACTCCTTTGTCCCCCCATCAGTAAATCAGGACATCCCCAGTATTTACTCCTCTACCCTGATCTCTAGGGAGCAAGTCATCACTGCCCTCTCAAAGGCAAAAAATGCAGCTTCCATGGGACCCGATAAAGTCCCAGGCTGCATCCTACATGAACTCAGGAGGAACTTGCAGCACCATTTGGCACCCTATTCAAGCAAAACCTGAGTACTGTCTTCATCCCAGCCAAGTGGAGGACAGCTACTGTCATCCCTTTGCACAAAGGTGGAACATCCATTGATCCAGGAAATTATAGACCCATCAGCCTAACTAGCCTGATCTGCAAGGCCATGGAGCAGATTATCATGGACCTCATTAACAAGGAAATTGGCAACCTCCAGACACTTGATCTGACACAGTTTGGTTTTGTCAAGGGAAGGTCATGCCTGTTAAATTTGGTCGACTTCTTTGAGACAGTCACCAAAGCCATAGACGAGGGGAAGATGGTGCACACCACCTACCATGACCTTGTCAAGGCCTTCAATAGTATTCCTCACTCAGGTATAATAGATACACTCTCTCAACTAGGCATTAATCCATATATTGCCAGACAGGTAGCAAACTAGCTTACTGATAGAACCCACCTAGTCAAAATAGGGGAAGTAGTAGACCTGTAACAAGCGGTATACCCCAGGGATAGGTCTTGGGGCCTCTGCTGTTTGGGATATACTTCTCACAGGTACAGGCCAAATATAGTGGGCAATGGCTGACCGAGTTTACAGATGACTACAAGCTGGGTGCTGTCATCAATTTCCCTAGCGATGTGGACACCCAAACAAATGACTGGTGCCAGAAACATGGCCTCAAACTGAATGTCAAAAAATGCATCATCTTCCCTTTTGGGGAGAATGACATCCCCACAAATTATCATATTGATAATAAGGGACTAAGCACACAATCAATTGTGAGGGACTTGAGAACCCAGGTTGATAGCAAACTGACTTTTGACCACCATATTCCCTCCATTGTATGGAAAGCTTTCTACATGGTCCACCTCATTAGTAAGGGTATCTCATCCAGGGACAAGGTCATCATAACATCCCTGTATTTTTCCCTTATAAGACTGATTATTGAATACAATGCCCCTTTCAGCATGTACCCCTCAAAGCATATGCAGCAGCTGGAGAGACCACAGAGATTCCTCACCCGGAGAATCCAGGGCCTCAAACATCTAACCTACACAGATAGGCTAAAAGCCCTGCCCCTCTACTCAATCTCCTACAGACTCCTCAGAGTTGACCTCTGTCTGGCATACAAAGGAATCTCAGACCCCACCCTGATGGGACTGCTGCATATCTGCATGTCAAGATCCACTCGAGTAACCCACATATGAGACCTCAACCTGGTCTGTGATATCAATAGGACTTGTTGGCGGGACAGATTTGTGTCCCAGAGACTCCCCCTTTTGTGGAATAGACTCCCTCTCCATGTAAAGCATAGTACCTCATTAAACCTTTTTAAGCGCAACCTGCATAACTGGAAGGGGAGCAGAAAATACACCTCTGGAATCCCACCTATGTCCATGCTGGACAGTGGCATAGGGTGCTGACTTGTTGGAACATGGGCTAAATTCTTGGCTAGGCTTGTAAGGGCCTTAGGGCCAGTAGCCTAGTAACTTCCTATGATCCTATGATTTGCAGATAATATTATTTTGTATCTGATAAAACCAGAAAAGAACATTTCAGCAATGTGGAAAATCTTGAACGTTTCAAGTCTTTTTGGGATATAAAATTCTTGAAGATAAAACAGAGGCTATATCTCTCAATTATGTACCCCCCCCGAATTGATTCAGCAATACCTATATTCATGGGGACATCATAAAATGAAATATTTAGGAGTGTGGATTAAATAGGACTCTGCTATGGTAGCTAAGGATATGTAGGAAGAGACTAAACAAAACATAATACAAAAACTGAGAAAATGGAAGCTCTTATTTATGGATATGGATAACAAGATACAACAACTGAAAATGTTTTTAGTCCCTTTAGTTTTATATACTGGTTAGGCGTATTTTTGAAAACCAGAGGAGAAGTTGTGGACAGTAAATGAAAAAGAGTTGAATGATTTTATCTGGGTGGGGAAAATGGTCAAGTGGGATAAGTTGATCCTTCCAGTAGAACAAAATAGATTAAGATTCCCTGATTTGAAGGGATATTTTAGAGCTACACAATTAAGGCTCCTTTACATAGCACAAGCAGAACATTATAATTCAAAGTGGAAAGGGATGATGATGAAGCAGAGGGGAAATTCAAGAAATAAGAGTGGGAGATTAGATGTGGATCCTTAAGGAGAATAACAACAGCCAAACAAAATATTATATTCATAAATACCAGAAAGCATTTTAAGAACTAAGTCAAGACAAGGATGAAGAATTTTATGTTTATTTTATTTATTTATTTACATTTGTTTATTGGGAAATTCCGACTGGACGCAAGTCCTTTTTCAGCGGATGCCCGGGAAGAAAAGTTCCACATCATGTACATGATAAATAGAGATACAAAGTTGCAGCAATAGTAAACAACATTACAGGTTGTTGGCTTTAATACAATAACAAGATATTGATTATCAACAGTATATACAGTAAATGTTGCAAGTTAAGATAGTTTCTTGTCTTTTGTATTAGTAACAATGTTGTCAGACAAGATTTTAAAGTATGTAAAGACATCTAGCTAATTCTGACTGTGGTTAGTAGTGGCGGTAGTATAGTTGGGTTAAGAGTCTAGGTGGGGGGGTGGTAAGGGTGGAAGTGTTAGTCTGGATTAGAACAAGGACAAAGCCAGTGCAAATTTAAGTGAAATTTGAGCGTAGTCTTGAAAAGGCTGCTGGAAGGTAGAGTGGTTATAGAGGGTGGAAGATTGTTCCAAAGTTTAGATATGGTACATGAAAATATGGCTTATCCTGCTGAGTTTTTGGGTTTGATTTTTGTTGCTTGATCTTGGGGGCTAGTGGAGTGATAGGGTTGGAGAAGGGCTTGAAGGGAAGGGATGTTATGGGGGTGGTTAATATGTTTATGAACGAGGGTGAGTTGATTAAAGTGAAGGAGTTGTGGGAGTTCTAGCCAGTTTAGTTCTTTAAGGGAGACACAATAATGGCTGCGGTAGGAGGTTCCAGTGGCAAATTTAGCAATTTTGTTGTAACAAGCATCCAGCTTTTGTAGGTCTGTCTGTCTAAGGTTGGTAAGTATTGTGGATGCATAGAGTAGAGTGGAGATTAGCTGGGAATTGGCTATGGAGATTCTAGCCACCTTGGTTAGGAATTGGCAGCTACGATATAATGCACCAAGTTTCTTGTAAACTTTTTTTATTGTGAGAAATATGAGGGTGTCAAATCTAAGTTTGTTGTCTGTTTCCACACTGAGTAATTTTGTGTGTTCTGATGGAGAGATGATGATATTGTCTTTGGCGAGAATGTTGAAGTGGGGGGTGTTTTGGGTGGTTTTGGAAGGTTGGAACAGGAGAAGTTTTGTCTTGGGTTGAGTAGGAGCTTAGCATTGGATAGCCAGCTTTCTACAGAAGAGAATGATTCCTGTGTGATTTGTTGTAGTTCTGGTAGAGTGGAGGCAGAACAGATGAGAGTAGAGCCATCTGCATACTGTATAAGAGCTGCTTGTGTGGTGGCAGTATGTAGGTTGTCAGTGAAAAGTGAGAATTGCAGAGGGCCAAGGATAGACCTTTGGGGAACTCCGAGAGTATCTGGGAAGTGAGGTGATAGGTTATCGTCCCAGATTACTGATTGCTGGCATCCGTGTAGATAGCTGTGGAACCAGTTACAGGCTGATTGTGAGAAGGAGAGGTTGGGGAGAGTAGAGAGTAGTAGCTCATGAAATACCATGTCAAAGGCCTTTGAGAGATCTAGAAATACGGCAGTAGAGAAGAGGCCATTGTTTTTGTGATGAAGTATAGTGTTGGTGAAGGAGAGCAGAACGGAGGTAGTGCTGTGATATGGCCTGGAACCATGTTGGGTTTTGGAGAGGGGATTATTAGCTAGGAGGTAATTAGAGACCTGGGTGTTGATACATTTTTTCAAGTATCTTGGAGAGAGGGGAGAGACTAGCAATGGGGCAGTAATTCGAAAGGTCGGTGGAGGGGGTGCCTTTGTGGAGGGGAATGATGTGGGATATTTTCCATATTGAGGGAACATAGCTTTCTATTATGGAATGGTTGATTAGAATTGAAATTGTGTAGACTAGTATATCAGCTGCAATTTTCAAGTATTCAGAGGGGAGGTTGTCAGCTGTGAGTTTGGTGGGTTTAAGTTTTGACAATAGTCTTTTCATGTTGGAGGTAGGTACTGAGGTGAAGAAGAAAAGAGGAGTGGGGGGTTTAGGGTTAGGAGTTGGGGGGGCTGTTGTAGGAAAGAGTTGTTTGTTTAGAGATGTTATTGTTTTAGTGAAGTGTTTGTTGAAGGATTCAGTAATACTGCTGGAAGAGGGGGGGAGTGGATGGCTGGGGGGATTAACCTTCCCTGGGTGGAGGATAGTGTTAATAGTGGACCAGAATTGCTTAGGGTTGTGGATGGTAGAGTTTAGGGTGGATTTATATAATATATAATATATATATATATATATATATATATATATATATATATATATATATATATATATATATAAGATTTTGCCAATATGGATGACTGCACTTAGGGATACAGAAAATAGGCAAAAGGGGCTGAATTTACTGGATAAAACTGGCAAATGAACCAAGGTATTGGGAGAAAATATCTAGAGAGGGAAAGGCAATAGAATGAGAAGAAACCAAGAACACATTCAGACTGCAGGCTAGAGATTGCCTTCCCTATAGGATCAGAGGATAATAGGAGATTGCTAGGCTATCGACCTAGAGGTAATTTTAAGCCTAGCCATTTCAACTCAATGTAATACCATAGTCAATACCCCAAATTGCATTTAGTGATGACTGACAATGTCCAGGAGGGTTGTGAGTGATATCCCTGGTAAGAATTTATGGTGCCCCATCTACTCATCCAGGCTCCTCTTGAACAATTAACCAAACTTTTTTCTACACAACTCAAAACAAAAGTGAAAAAAGCATTGGTACCACAATGCATACGAGGCAGACTTCTTCTTTTAAAATCCACAAAGTTTATTGACAAGCGGTACTTTTTTAAAAAACAAATAAGCGTAAAACACACTTGGTGTTTTTCGTTCGAATCAATATCCGAACTTCTTCAGACAAACACTGACACTTCCAATACGCATGTTTAAATAGTTCATTGTGGCATAATTACATTGTTTAATCAATTAGGTAAATCCACTAACAGTTAAAGATACAACATCCAATTCTTATGTGCCACGTATTCTCAAGCCATTATTTCAAATGTGTGTTGCTTCTACATCGTATAATTAATGTTAGACCATATTGTTATAAAAACAATTTATATCCACATTTTATATATAAAAACCTTAAATCCTGATGTTCTCTTAGTATAACCTGCCCCTTTTCAACTAATATATATAAAACTCATCTCCCATATCCAAAGTGTATTACTGTGGGGATGTCACTACTTTAACTAAAACTGGGATTGACCTCATACTAGCTAAACTGCATTCTAAATTGTTGAAATATCGAATTAAAAAGTACAATAACCTGTTGGTAACACTCACAATAAGGTTAAGGCATAAACCTTTCTAAGGTAACAGTTAAAGGGTTGTTGTTATCAGAAGGTCTCCCAGTCATAACCCTAACCAACACCTGTTGTTTCTTTGTTGCCCGTTCACTATTATTATTTGGTACTCTACGTCCTCACCTAAATGTTATACTAAACTATAGATGGTCTACTTGATGATGATTTACCAGTACATAAGCTAGAGGACAGTGAAAGTCCTACTTTCAAGACACCTACCTGTTTACCTTAATAAACTCTTGATTTTTAGTATGCATGTGATTGAGCATACTTCATTCAGCCCTGGTTCTCTACAGGCTGCTAAACGGAGCTGCCAACTTAATTCTTTCCTTTCTAGTTCTAGTTTCAACAAGTTGTCATTCACCAAATTTTGTAAACCTGTAGATATTTGGCTAATGGCCATAAATTTAAATGAATGGCCAGTGTTTTGTATACAGTGTCTTGCAAGGGCATTTTCCTCTTTACTCTTAGTAATGGCATAAATATGTTCGTAGACTCTATCCCTCAAGCGTCTGTCCGTTTTCCCTATGTAGAATGACGGGCACTGTCTACACTGGGCTAAATATACTATTCTTCTGCTATTACAATTATATCTTTCTCTTATGTGGAAAGTCTCCTTCCTAATAGTAAAGGTATCTGATGTCTCTATGTAGGTACAATACCTACATGCTCCACATTTTTTTGTCCCTCCCTTCCCTTTATTAACTTTTAATTTCCTTTCTAATAATTGCTTCATATTTGTTCCTCTCCTGAATGTTATGGTGGGACCATAATTAAGAATTCTCGCCAATTCTTTGTCCAGTGATAGACAGTACCAATACTTTCTAACTATCCTACAAATATCTGGCGCTTCCGGGCAAAATGTAAATATAAATGCTGTGGTGAAATTCTTGTTACTCACTGCCATATTGGCAGAGGACACTCCTAAGTCACTGATGGTGACCATACCTCCTACACATATCTCAGGGTGGTCTACCTGGTTGTTTAAATCAGTCACAAGTTTCATGTTCAATATTGCTTGGTAAATACCTTTCCTCCTTTTTAAAATAACTTCTTGGAAAATTCCTTCAAGGAACGAACCTGGATAACCCCTACGAGAAAACATTGTGTACAGAAAGGCTCATCCAGACTCTGCTACACTTTTGCTGAAAGGGAAAGGGGGTTGCTGTTATTTTTTTTTTCTGTATTTCCTTGCCTATTTTTTTTTTACTGTAGTTTGTTTTCTTTACCTTGTGTTTGCTTGCCTCTGTTTTAACACAATATTAAAACTTCAAGAGACCACACTCTCTCTGTTTCTGTCGCAGAGCAGATTTTTTTTCCTCCCCCCATTTCCAGTTAAATTGTTGTGTAATACTAAAGTAACCACCCCTTTCAGTCCATCTTGCTGTTTTAAAAAATAGTAACTCTCCACTAACCATAACTTTTAAACAGGTAAAACTCAAGTTGCCTACTTACTTTTCATATCTAGTCTCTGCACTGCAGTAAACCTAGCACTTGCTCCTACAGTACTTATTACCTTGATCTGGCACACTCTTATAGATAAAACAAAAAAAAAAACCCCCCCTCGGTCACTCCGCAACCCCGGAGTCTCTTTAAAGTTTTTTGTCTAGTCCTTCTAGCATGTCGAGGGATCAGTTGCTGAGGTCCTGCTGCTCAGCTGGTGAAAAACCTGGGAATATTGGCAATGTTACGATTGATGCCTCAGACAACCCAACAACCCTCTCCTCACAACACACAAACAAAGAGATGCAACTATAGATGCAACTGCTAACTGAACTGCTGAGCTCTCTCTGGCAAGGACTGTCAGGAGAGAAGAGTCCACACACACACTATACACCACACACTCGACCCTCATAGTATCCCCACAACAAACACAAATCAACACATAAACACACAAGGCGGGCTCTTGGCTCATGATAAAAATCAAAAAAGGCAACAAAACACCAAAGCAAACCACCACCACACCACACCACAACACACATCCAACACCAACACCACAGTCAGAGTGTCAGTCAAACACAGCCACAGTCCCAACCAAATGACAATGCCAGACACACTTTGGTGACTCCATTACATAGACACACTGGCGTCCCCGCCACCAGACTGAGTAAGGAGAAGGTCACAGAGGAAGCAGCCAGAGCGCTAGAATCCAGCCACATAACATAAGCACTCTCTCAAGCACTCCAGGTCTACAAATATGACAGTCATTGTGGCAGGTATGACCCTGACCTTGAGCAGTATCCTACCTTCACCAAGAATGATGCCACACAACAGAGATATAAGATGATCAGCTTTAACAATTGGCTTAAACTCTGGTGTGTCATTCAAAGGGGATCCAATGTCTGCTGATGACATGCTGATGCTGGACAAATGCAGCTCGGGGAGGGCTTGCACCTGTCCTACACCCTGGGTGATGATATTGGCAAAGGCAAGGCTCTTACCTGCACCCTGGCTTTTTTAAGGCAGGCATTTCTAAACCTACCACCCTAGAGAACAAAAAAAAGGAAAAACTAAGGTAAATAATGCCAGCCAGAAGTCTAAATCTCAAAAAATCGACTGGCCCTTCTCAGTATGGAGAACATCGATGTCTAGAACATCGTCTGTGCAGTGACAGAAAAGAAGCCTGGTTCAACACTCCCAGGAGCATCACAGGTTGTTCAGGTTTATTATCATCCCCAAAATCCGACAAATCCGGACAATGCCAAGGTATCAGACACACTCAAACATCAAGACACACCCCGATGCATCGACTGGCGACTGAGCGATGCATTAACCACATCAGGATGCATTAACTGGCAAGCAAGACTGCTCTGCAAATTGTAGCAACAGGCAGTACACCACAACTCACTGGAACCTCATGGCCTTCCTCTGAAAACACTGAGGGAATAATAATGTCATACAACCCATCCATCATTACCCCACTTACTAATTTACCCCTGTACTGGGGAACACTACTCAAGCCCAAACACACCAGCCCAAAAGTTCCTGAATTCACATGAAAAATCAACCAACTAGGAACAATCCCCATCCAAGGAGACAAAGGAGGAGAAAATCTACATGATCTCACACCATGGTTTTGTAGGAGCCAAAGGTTACACACGGAGAAGTAGGTGACTCACTTAACACATCAGATCTGAAATCATCGGCCCCCCCCCACCTGAAATCCTCACAAAACTTTAAAGACTGAAATAAAAGAGGCTTCCGCCTAGTGTGGTTCCTTTAAAAACAGTACTCAAGCCGCTGAATCACTTACAAATGCCTTTCTACCAGCAGCTGCAGCACTGATGGGATAATAAAGGCAATCAAAAACAACAAAAGACTCTTTGAAGGCAGGAGAGCAGCGTCCACTCCCATGGACCCACAAATAAACAAACAAAGGAAACAAAGGAGGAAGCTACTACAAGATAGAAAAAAAAAATTAAGGGTAGACACCCTTGATTGTCAAGTAAAAAAAACTAAGAGCTCTCACAAAAAATCGCCGAAAGCAAAATTTGGGGAAAAAAGCTAAAAGACTCAAAGACACAATCATAAGGATAAGGCCTTCTTTGTATAGAAAAACCAAGAGGAAACTCCCAGATCAGCTCAAGTTCACTATGAAATAGATTGATGAACTGATCCTACAGACATTGCCAACATACTGTTCAGTGCATCATTGAAAAACTCATCAGCTAAATGTTAACCCATACATCACAAGGGTTGCTTAGCTACCAAATAGGTGGCAACCACTGAGTACAGAAAGAAGTATCAGGGAGGGACCTGGGGACCCAGAGTAGTCTCTCATTCGACACCCATGTAGCTAAAGTAGTTAGGAAGACCTTCTTACATTGCCCACCTATCATATAAGGATTCTCATCTCTATCAAGGAGGAGGTCCTCTCCATAGTATCCACATCATCAATCATCAGATGAGTACAATGCCTTGTTCAAGAGAAATCTTGACCAATGGATGGGAGATCGCAGATATACAGGGATTTACCTCAGTGTCACTGCTTCAACAGAGGGCACAGCAAAATAATGGTATAGTTTCCATATACTAAAGGGTGGCGGGTGCCGTAAGCCTACTAGGCTTGGCTTGTAAATGCCCTCGGGCAGATAGCCTAGTATGAACCTATGAACCTATGAACCTATGAACAAGTTTTCACATTCCTTTTCAAAATCTTCATCTAGTGTAATCATTTTGGCTGCCCTGACAAGTTGGCCTTTCACCACAGATTTCTTTTGGTGGTGGGGGTGTGAACTGGAAAAGTGAAGGTAGGTGTTAGAATATGTACTTTTCCTGTGAATTTTTTATATATACCCCTCTTGGTTCTTACTTAGCTCAATGTCAAGGAAACAAATAGTAGTTTCCTGAAAATTCTTTGTGAACCTTAGAAAACTAGTGGTGGAATTTAAATACTCGACTAATTCGTCTGCTTGTTCTTCGTGTCCTTTTAACAAAATGAAGATATCATCCAAGTACCTTTTGTACATGTGTATGTTCGCGTACCAATGACTGTTTAAAATATGGGTTTTTTCCCAGTGGGCCATTACCAAGTTTGCAAAACTTGCGCCTACTGGGGACCCCATTGCCACGCCTATCTTTTGCAAAAATAATTTGTTTTCAAAAGAGACAAAGTTGTTCTTTAATATAATATCTAGTAACTGCTCTACCAGGTTACATTCATTACTCGTGGCCCCCTTTAAACCCATAAACTCAGCTACCCACTGAATACCCGTATCATGTGGGATGCATGAGTATAACTCACAAACGTCTATTGTTAGAAAGTTTAGAGTATTGTCAAATACTGTAGTTTGCATTCCTTCCAAAAACGACCATGAGTCCTTTAAGATTTGTTCTTCCTTTTTCACATAGTTCTTAAGAATAGAATCCACCAGTTTTGCACAAGGGTAGGTTATTGATTGCCTCGCATCTACTAATGTTCTAAATGGTGGATTCCCTAAGTCCTTGTGGAGCTTAGGGATACCAAAGATTTTTGGGATCCTTGGGGCCAACATGGTTAAATAATAATTTTGCTCAGTGTTAATTAACCCGTCCGTAAACAGGTCACTAATGAAAAGCTTGATGTTATAGTATGCCTGGTTTAACTGGTTCCTACTTACCATTTCATAGGTGTCCCTTTCTAATAATGTTGACATAATGTTTGAGTAGTCTACATTGTACACTATTACACGTCCGCCCCCCTTGCCGGGTTTCATAAGCCTAAGTGGGAGGCTTCTAAATAGTGTCAATAAGTTTCTCTCTTCTTTTGATATGTTGTCATTGTGTCTATTTTTTGAGCACTTACCAATTGTTTCCCTAAATTCATTTTCACATAGTTGTTCAAACATACATAAAAGTACATTTTGAGGTGGATTAAAACTGCTAGTTACTCGCAATTCGATCTCGTTGGGATTGGAATTCCCAAACATAATGTTTAAATTTAACCTGCGAATGAACATTTTAAGGTCAATTAAAAGCTCCACTATGTCACAAGTCTTCGTTGGCACAAATGTAAGACCTTTTGCAAATAACTCCACCAGCCCTTTGTCTATACAACACTCAGTGTAATTATATACTTTGAAGTCCCCATCCTTGTTAGTCACAGTCTCAAATAAGGTCAACCCTGCTGTTAGTTGGTACTGCGGGTGTTGTATTGTCTCTTTGGCCCTGGCGGTGGATTCGATTTCCAATTGCCCCCCTCCCCCCTCTGTAGTTTTTTTGGGGGCCTTGTAATTGCCACTCATCGTCCTCCAGGGGGTGGTTGGAGCTTGGTTTACCCAGTTCGTCTACAAGATAGTTAGATTCCACATTCTCAAAGTCCAAGTCTGTACTGGGGGTACTCCCCGTGTGCCCCTCAAAGGTATTTCTATCGTACTGCACCCGTGGTTGAACGCTTACTTTAGTTTGATTTGGGTTCATCCTAAGTCTCCCGGCCCTGTTTTGTGAGCCCGGGGGTTTAGGAAAAGCCAATCCCTCTCTGTATGCTTTTAAGTCTCTGTCCAGTTTTTTTACCTTTGTTGTTTTTAGTTTCACCATTTGCTGGGCAATACTAGATAGAGTTCTGTTGAATTCAAACTCATATCTATAATAATCCAAGTCATCCTTAATTTCTTTTTCCAACTCCATGGTTTCTTTGGTCAGGTCCCCCAAAGATATTTGATAAAGTTTAACCATACACTGTAAAATCTCTAACCCGTGGTTGTTGTACAGTCCGATTAGTTCATTATAGAACTCTGACCCAAATTCTAAGCCAGTTGGATATGAGAAGAGTCTAAGTCCCTTAGGGACTATCTTCTCCTTAATGCATCTGTTAAAATAGTTCAATTCCAATTGGAGTTTCTTGATTTTGAACAGTTTAGTATCAAATAGTTTAAGTTTTTCTACCAAAGAAGACTTACTTGAGTTTTCAGTTGAACTTGGGGCATCATCTTGTATAAAATCCAAATTCAGTTCATCATTCAGCCAGCTCCCAGGGTCAAAGTTGTTAGTTGTAAGTGCTGGGGTAGCTGTTCTCCTTTCCCCCGTCTGTCCACGCAGTGGTAGTGCTGCCTTACAGTTATATGTCCCCTGTTGTTGGGTTGGACTTCGGTCGGTGTTGTTTAAAGATTCCATTGGGTTTCTGCCAGTTTTGCTTACACCGTCTACCTTTTCGGACAACCGGTCCAAGCGCACATTGATTAATTCCAAAAGTTGGGTTAAATTCCCTTGTGAAAGGTTGTCGCCTTCCTGTGAGTTGTCCATCCTCTATGCGTGGTCGCCAAGGCTTCAAGACAAACCAGTAACCAAACTTTTTTCTACACAACTCAAAACAAAAGCGAAAAAAGCATTGGTACCACAATGCATACGAGGCAGACTTCTTCTTTTAAAATCCACAAAGTTTATTGACAAGCGGTACTTTTTTTAAAAACAAATAAGCGTAAAACACACTTGGCGTTTTTCGTTCGAATCAATATCCGAACTTCTTCAGACAAACACTGACACTTCCAATACGCATGTTTAAATAGTTCATTGTGGCATAATTACATTGTTTAATCAATTAGGTAAATCCACTAACAGTTAAAGATACAACATCCAATTCTTATGTGCCACGTATTCTCAAGCCATTATTTCAAATGTGTGTTGCTTCTACATCGTATAATTAATGTTAGACCATATTGTTATAAAAACAATTTATAACCACATTTTATATATAAAAACCTTAAATCCTGATGTTCTCTTAGTATAACTTGTCCCTTTTCAACTAATATATATAAAACTCATCTCCCATATCCAAAGTGTATTACTGTGGGGATGTCACTACTTTAACTAAAACTGGGATTGACCTCATACTAGCTAAACTGCATTCTAAATTGTTAAAATATCGAATTAAAAAGTACAATAACCTGTTGGTAACACTCACAATAAGGGTAAGGCATAAACCTTTCTAAGGTAACAGTTAAAGGGTTGTTGTTATCAGAAGGTCTCCCAGTCATAACCCTAACCAACACCTGTTGTTTCTTCCAATATGGCAGCGAGTAACAAAAATTTCACTACGGTGTTTAGATTTACATTTTGCCCGGAAGCGCCAGATATTTGTAGGATAGTTAGAAAGTACTGGTACTGTCTATCACTGGACAAAGAATTGGTGAGAATTCTTAATTATGGTCCCACCATAACATTCAGGAGAGGAACAAATATGAAGCAATTATTAGAAAGGAAATTAAAAGTTAATAAAGGGAAGGGAGGGACAAAAAAATGTGGAGCATGTAGGTATTGTACCTACATAGAGACATCAGATACCTTTACTATTAGGAAGGAGACTTTCCACATAAGAGAAACATATAATTGTAATAGCAAAAGAATAGTATGTTTAGCCCGGTGTAGACAGTGCCCGTCATTCTACATAGGGAAAACAGACAGACGCCTGAGGGATAGAGTCTACGAACACATTTATGCCATTACTAAGAATAAAGAGGAAAATGCCCTTGCAAGACACTGTACACAAAACACTGGCCATTCATTTAAATTTATGGCCATTAGCCAAATATCTACAGGTTCACAAAATTTGGTGAATGACAACTTGTTGAAACTAGAACTAGAAGGGAAAGGATTAAGCTGGCAGCTCCGTTTAGCAGCCTGTAGAGAACCAGGGCTGAATGAAGTTTGCTCAATCACATGCATACTAAAAATCAAGAGTTTATTAAGGTAAACAGGTAGGTGTCTTGAAAGTAGGACTTTCACTGTCCTCTAGCTTATGTACTGGTAAATCATCATCAAGTAGACCATCTATAGTTTAGTATAACATTTAGGTGAGGACGTAGAGTACCAAATAATAATAGTGAACGGGCAACAAAGAAACAACAGGTGTTGGTTAGGGTTATGACTGGGAGACCTTCTGATAACAACAACCCTTTAACTGTTACCTTAGAAAGGTTTATGCCTTACCCTTATTGTGAGTTACCAACAGGTTATTGTACTTTCTAATTCGATATTTTAACAATTTAGAATGCAGTTTAGCTAGTATGGATGTTGTATCTTTAACTGTTAGTGGATTTACCTAATTGATTAAACAATGTAATTATGCCACAATGAACTATTTAAACATGCGTATTGGAAGTGTCAGTGTTTGTCTGAAGAAGTTCGGATATTGATTCGAACGAAAAACGCCAAGTGTGTTTTACGCTTATTTGTTTTTAAAAAAAGTACCGCTTGTCAATAAACTTCGTGGATTTTAAAAGAAGAAGTCTGCCTCGTATGCATTGTGGTACCAATGCTTTTTTCGCTTTCCTCTTGAACAATGTCATACAGGTGCTCTGTTTCACATGAACTGGTAGCCTGTTCCAAAGATGTTGCAGTCGCTGGGAGATAAATCTGTCTCTCCAGCATGTCCTATTTAAGTTGTAGGCCATATTTAAGCCCCTGGAACCGATAGCTCTAGACCCATTTGATTTATGGATATGCAGTAAGTTCATTAGGTTTGGGTCTTGGGTTGCTGTATAAGCCAGGCATAAGTCTCCCCTAAGAAGTCTATATGATATGGAGTATAGTGAAAAAGTTTTAGTTGGTCTGTGTAAGACACGTGCTGGAGGCCCTTGATCTTCTATGTTAGAAACCTCTGAGGTCTCTCTAATTGCTGTAGATGCATAGTATGGTACATACCGAATGGGGTGTTTTTGGGTTGGATAAATGCCAAGTATAGCGAGTTATAACTTCTTTTGCTCTCAAATCCATGCCTTTGCTAATCAAGTGTGCTATGTAGAAAGCTTTCCTTACTACAGTAGACACATAGTCATTGACGTTAAGGTCGCAGTCAACTTGTGATCCCAGGTTCCTTACCACTTCATGGGTACTTAGGGTATTGTTATTGATTTGATAGTGTGAGGGGAAGGGACATTGTTAGTGCTGAAGGGAATGATGATGCATTTCTTTGCATTCAGTTTGAGTCCATGACTAATACACCAGTCGATGGTTGTGTGTGACCCTCCTGGGTATACTGACATCATCTGAGGATTCAGTGATTGCACCTCGTTTGTAGTTGTCTGCAGACCTGGTCAGCTACAACCCCTTAGTTTTGAACTGAACTTTTGAGAAGTAAATGCCAAACACTAGGGGACCCAGTACTGAACCCTGTGGCACCCCACTGGTAACATGTCTGCTGGTTGATGTGGAGTCACCTGCTTTGATAGTGTGTATCTGTTTTGTGAGACAGTTGGCAACCAATTTTGCAATGAAGGGCTTTACATTCAGTTTCCTAAGTTTATTGGTAATGCTTGAATGTGGGATTATCAAAAGCCTTTGCCAGGTCAAAGTATGATGTGTGTACAGATTTGCAATTGTCAATGGCCTTGGTCACATTTTCAAAAAAATCCACCAGATTTAACAGGCAGGATCTACACTTCACGAGCTGAATTGGGTAGGATCCAGGCCTTGGAGTTACTTAGGTCTTTATTTATGAGGTCCATAATGATGCATTCCATGGCCTTACAGATGAGTCTGGTAACACTTATGGGTCTGTAATTCCCTGCATCTGTTACTAGGCTACCTTTGTGGAGGAGACTATCTGTTGCTGTTCACCATTCCACAGGAACAAAGCCTGTGGTTAGGCTGTGATTGAAAAGTGGTGATGCTAGATCATGTTTCAGTCTATTTAGAAGACAGCCTAGGATGTCATCTGTTCCTATACAGGCTGTGGTTTTTTTTGCTTTGGACAAGTTTTGAGGACCTGCTCTTCAGATATGTCGGGTTGGTGGATGTTTGGGGGAAGGATTGTTGTAAGTTAGGAGGGGATAAGGGAGTGAAATTTTCACCAGAAACCTATCTACTAGCAGGTTTTCTATCTCTGTGGGGTCAGTCAGTGCGTGTGATACCATTGGCCACTAGTTCTGCACATGCTTGGGTCCTACCCTTTAGGTTACATATGTAGCTATAAAAGGCCTTATGGTTATCCTTGGCTGTACTTGCTAAGTTTCCTTTTCTTGTTTAGATGAGTGGCAGCCACAGTTCTTCTATTTCTTCTATCCCTTTTAAAGTTAGTAATTGGTACTGTAGATCTTCTTGAGAAGAACCAACTTACATCAAACACGTGGTAAGTCTTTTCAGTTTAGACTCCATGATTGGATGATATTCAACATTAAGCCCATCTTAGGCACTATGCATGATTCCAGTTTTACCTAGGTTTGTTCCTGCAGCCACAGGTTCTGCATCTGTTTGTTTTCTGATCACTCAAAGATTACAAGACTGTTGTACTATATTTGTTTGTCTGCCTATATGACATTCAAGTTAAGAATATCACTGTTGTTCTCTTTATTAGTTATCTTTTTGGACTTTTTTTCCTTCTGCAATGAAACTACTGCTTGTACTGTTTGTGTGCACATTTCAAGGTTTGAATTTGCTCAGTGTGAGTCTTTATCTCTTTCTGCAGCATGCTAACAATATTCTCATTCCTTCTACATTTTTCTTCCAGGTTCCCTCTGTACTGGAAAGCTATATTTAGTTCATTTACATATATATATATATATATATATATATATATATATATATATATATATATATATACACACACACACACATATCTCTTTACATGCTGCCTTTTTAAGTTCCTCTCTGGTAAATGCCAGCTGTTTCCTTTTATTCACATTTTCAGATTTTTTTTGTTGTATAACCTGGGCCAAAGTATCATGGATAATTACTTTTCTTAACTGTTTCAATGTGCACAGACGTTTGTGTACATTAATTGCATTCTCGGTTTCTTTAGTTAAGCTTTAAGTAACTCATTTTCAGTCTGCATATATTGATACTACATGCTTTTAAGCAGATAACAATATCATCAAGAGTTTACAAATCTCCTCATCTTTATTACTCTGCTAACCCACATTCTAAAACTTGGCTTCTTTTCTACAGTTCAGTGTCTAGCACCACTTTTTTATATTATTTTTCCAATGTATGCATTACTTTTTCTGACTTAACTAAAACAGGCTCACTTTTATAGGTTCATAGGCTCATAGGTTGATACTAGGCTATCTGCCCTAAGGCATTTATAAGCCTAGCCAGAGTGTGTTTGGCTTTTGCCACACTTTTAGATTAGTTGACTGTGCCTCTGTATAGTAGGTCACAGAAGGTAGCCCTTTTAAAGTTAGTTTACTGTACCTCTGTCAAGTAGGGACACAGAAGAGATCCCAGGGGTAAACTTACGATCTCCCATCCACTCGTCAAGATTTCTCTTGAAGCGGGTCAGTGAGGGGCTCTGCTTAACATGGATTGGGATTTTGTTCCAGAGTGAGGGAAGCCTCTGGGATATGAATCTGTCCCTCCAGCATGTCCTATTTATTTCTGTGCTGAGGTTCAAGTCCCTGGAGCATGTAGCTCTAAGGGATTTGGATTTCCTGAGGTGAAGCATGTCCATTAATTTTGGGTTGAACATAGCTTTATACGTTTTCTTTTAGTTTATCATAGCTGTGCCTTTCTGATGCTACTCAGACTATCAAACTGTGTCTGTAGGGTCTATATCATATGAGTGAATCACACAAATTGTGAACACTCATAATATCAAATGTTCTGGACCTCGAACTTCCTATTGTGGGGGGCTGCTCTCCCCACACCCCACGCTAAATATATATTCCAACTCCAAGATCGCACTACAGTGAGGAAAGGGCAAATATCCCATTCTTCACTGTACTGCAATCTCAGAAAAAGCACTTTGAGGTCCACTATATTCGATATTATGAGCGTTCACAATTTGTGTGATTGAGGCCCTTATCTGTAACCTTATGACATAACACGTTCCTTAACTGCTCATTCACTTTCTTCAGAGAACCCAAGCTCTGTTTTAACACAGTCATTTATTATTGTTAATTTATGCTAGTGATGTCACTTTTTTGAACTTCCATGTTTATTACTGTGTTTCACAACTGCTTGTTCCACAATTTGAGATAGTCTTATTGACATGGTAAATAAGAGAGTTGTGTAGAACATGGTAACAAATTGTTTTTTGTGTGTTATTTTGACATCTCTCATGCTGGTCCAGGGCCAGCAAAATGTTTAAATCCCTCACTGGCTGCCTTTACAATTCTATATTACCAGTAAAAGCCCTGAGTTTAGCTTGCATAGCTATTAAACTCTAAGAGAGCCTCAATTTGCTTTCTCTTGTTGCTTGTTTGTCCTTGTTGTATAGCCGCAATTCCTAAAAAAGACCCCATTATTTTTTCCACAAGCACTAACTTTTTTATACATTCTCTATTTTTTTAACACCTTTATAGAATTATCACTTGTAACATAGACAAATTTACGTTTATACAAAAATAATCAAACTGTATTAACAAATTAGCATTAACAAACATTATACTTCAGATATATTGCTATATGTCATATAACTTAAGCAGCATTAGGTAAATTATTCAATTCCTGCCCCTTTTTTTAAATAAGAAACATCTTTATTTTTTTAAACAAACCATGTTCTTCATCACCCTTAACAGATTGCCCCATTTCTCATTTGTTTGTGATGATGACACACTCTTGCTCTTGTCACCTATATTACCTATCAAACAAATTTTAGTTTCATGAACAATCACCAGAATTATGACAAAGTAATTTCACCAAAAGCATTTTTTCATGTTGAAAGTTTCTAGTGTAACTCCAACAGAAAGTAACCCTTTTAAGTGTTTGCTTATTGCTAGTGCAAATCTCCTATACGAACACAAGATATTTAGCTTTTTTTAGGTATAATAGATAGCTTTTGACAACACATAAAAGACTTTCCTCTGGATTTACTAATCTTCCGTGCAGGAGTAATCTAGTCCTGCAATGAAGTGGCAGTTTAAGAGGAGGACGGCAGTGTGCCATGTATATTAATGAAGGTGCGCTGCCTGAGCTCCAAATCCTACATGGAGCATGGACGAGTGCAGGGGGTGTGTCTGAGAGCAGAGCTCTCAGAATGAACATGCCCCTGCAAAGTAGAACAGCAGAAACTGTAAATAAATGAACGAGACCTCTCATAGGTGTCCACATATCCCCACCAACAGTCCCATGTGTTCAACAGAAACAGTACATATAAATAAAATGAAGAAACCCTTTTATTTATTTTTTTAAAACCACAAGTACAGAAAACCATGGGTGCACAGGTTTGCCCATCGCTTAGCTGTGGTTAAAGCAGCTGAAAATGCTGAAGAGGATAACAAGGAATATATATGCAAATGAAGCAGCACAGCAATAGTGTAGTGTTTAGAGCATCTGCCTATCGAACAGGCATTCACAGTTCGAGTCCCACTGCAGCACATATCATTTTCCATGTGAAATCTGTATATGAACATATTTTTACATCTTTTTGCTGTATAACCTACATGATAACATTTAAATGTGAACTGGAGTACTACATTAAATGCACATGTGAAGTATCAGTGTCATAATGAATAAGGCACTAGTAAGCAGGTTTAAGCACAAATAAGCAGTAGTAAGCATATATAAGCACTAGTAAGCATATTTAAGTGCGTTTGCGCAGGGGTAAGCATTGCCTACACAGACTAAGCAAAGTAGAAGCTAACTGAGTGTAAGAAACTGTACCCGGATGTTAGCATTGCTTAGCTCTGCGCAAACCCGTGCACACCCATGTACAACTGCTTTAAAGTGCCTTAATCACTCTGTACCCAACGGCCCGTGTTCTGCACGGCTCGAACTCAGGACCTTGTACACCACAGTCACACTACTTAACCACTAAGCCATCATAGCAATGCATATAAATGAGGTATCAGCAAACTAATCCTCACCACAGGAAAATCAAACCAAACATGTGAACTCAATCTGTGTACAGTGTGATGTTGTATAACCTGCAACAGAACATAAATATGTGAACTGGAGTACTGCAGTAAGCATAGATTTGAGGTGTTATTGTAATAAAGTGTAGAAGTCCCGAGGTCCCCATACAGTGTATGTACACATGAATCACGGATATCAGACACATATATAACCTGTAATGAAGAATAAATCACTGCCAAATGGCAAATATAGTGCTAATTAACTATTAAGCAATGCTAACCGCAGCATAGCTCAAATTAGTAAGTGTAAGTAATGTGTAGGGGAGACAATTCAATCTGCCTAGTGGTATATCCCTTTAAGCAGTGCCAGCCTTATGTAAGCAGGTGTGCCCATAGCTTAGCCTTTTCAAAACTGGCCAATCATGGGAAAGTGTGGGAAATTGGCCGTATTTAAACTCCACAGGTGGGAATACTTCACATAACTGGTTGCAGCTTCCTACTGCAGGCAGAATGGCTGGTGTGGGTGAAGGCACTCTATTTAGAGCACAGCGCTGGGCATCCAGGAGTCAAAAATCTTGGTATGGCTCCTGGTAAAACACCATGAGCAGAGACTACTGCAGGGCCAGTACCAGGGCTCGCAGTATAAAATGGAGGCCTGGGACAGTCTCGCCCGTGACCTCACCCTGGACTGGTGAGCAGGTCAGGCACCACCATGCTGACCTGAAGTGGCTGAGGGGGGATGTACTGGAACAGTGGATCCAGGAGTCTCTGTAGATGCCCAGTGCCCCAGTACTGTGTAAGTACTCATTCTACTAAGTAGTAAATAATTGCCTAGCTTGTGTATACTATGGATAGGTATGGCTAAATATCATTGTATTTCTCTGACAGCTGCAGATGAGCAGACTGTAAACCAGCAAGCCCATGATGCTAGGTTGCAAAGGCTGTGTCACGAAGCAGGTTAGTAATTAGTCTGCATGTCCTGTCATAACAAATAAATATAAGAGCCTTAGAAAGTGTTTTACCAGTAGAAATAAATGTGTAATAGTCTGTGAATAAAGGTATAACTCCTGGAGTGCTTCTGTTTACTCTTTTTTCATATGTTGGTGAACTGTTGCATACTATAAATAGCACTGTTGTATCTTAAGCAGTGTCACCCACACTGTGGTATGCAGATAAAATGTGTATGAAGTCCTGCATAACAATGTTGGAAGTGCCAAGAGGTCAGTCATATTGTACAAGTGAGGGAGACTTAGATAGAAAACAGTCAAAAGCTTTACATCAATTCCCTGATAGCACAGTGTAATGTGATGTTAGCTATAATTTTTTGTCACACACAGCAGGTGTTTGAATCCTGGGAGTGCTACTAAGTTGTATGCATAATCATACCCCACAACTGTACAGATTTTGTTACAGTGTTCAGGTAGAAAGCTGTATGCATAATTACACCCAAATGTACAGAATTTGCTAGAATTTCCATATTGAAAGTTGTATGCATATTCATACCTCACAACTGTTACAATCTGTTCAGCATGTCCAGATAAATGGCCCATATCACCAGCCTGGTACCCTGTTCCCCTGAAAAATCAGTGTGATGATCCAAGAAATGTAGGCAGCTGTTAATGACATATAACTGATAGTAAAACGTGTACATAGTCATAGAATGTATATGAAAACAAACCTGTTATTCTAGCGCCTCCCCCAAAGTGTATGACAGCAATTCTCAACGTATGTTGCATTAACACCTGCAACTTGTCACGCGTGTATGTAAGACACAGGTCACATATATAATAATCTATAAACATACCAGTGTATAATATAAGGCCATTGGGTAGTGTAATAATAAAAAGATCACTGCAGTGACTAAGAATGTTGTGAAAACTACAAGGATATATTAGTTGTTAATTGAACTCTCTCTCTCACCCCTACCATATGTGCAAAATAACCCAATGACACTCCTCAACTGGTATGTGTACACTCCAAGCTTTTGTTGGGACATATGTCCTAATGGTTTATAAATATTTACATTTATTTCTATGCATGTGACATGTTAAAATACATCCATATTGGCGGCCTGTTACCATCAGTGAAACCTGCATGCTCCTGTAATGGCCACTGTTGTTCCATATATGCATGTGTTCTGCTTGCTCTGCAACTGTGTTAAATCTGGTGTTTTGGGTTAATGGGAACACCTATGCATGCTGTTATAACTAATCCTGAATGCTGTTGACTGTTACTAACCCATATCTGTCATAAACCTGCGACAACATAGCTCATATGGGAAGGTCGGTCCCAGCGGACCCACCTGTCCCACCTCAGCTAGCCATAGCACTGGGCACCAGCACATCTGGGGCCCAGCCTGGGACCTCTTCCTCCGTGGGCCCTGCGCCACCTTCAGGTGGAACTGCTGCAGGGGATGGGGCTCGGCCCCCCCCAGAGTGGTTAAGGAGGGGATCCTGTCACCCATCAACAGATCCGGGCCGTGGTGCATAGGGAGCTCGATCTGGAGTATCGAGACTGGCTACGCTGGCTTGAGGGCTGAGTGGTGCTATTAGAGAGTGGGCCTGCCCCTCCTACACAGCCCCCAGCACAGCCACCTTTGGGGTTGTGAAGGTGCAATAGTGACTGCCCATGGGTGGTGACCTCAGTCCCACTGTTTCCAGTTGGGGGCTCATGGGCTTGCGACTTCCAAACACCCTTCCCCATTCAAGGTGTTTACCCCCCAAATGTGTCATATACTGACCCTGTATGCGTCTTGTTTGTCTTGTTTGTTAACCTACCCAACCTACCTCCCCAAATATACCTACTACCCCTCCCCAACATCTCACTCTCACTTGAAAAAAAAAAGGGCAATCTGTTCCCACAAAAAAATCTTGCCCCATACATAGCTGTCCATTTTGCCACGTGTCCACTGGACACATGTAATCTGGTCTAATTGGCATCACAATTAATTATTGTTGTCCTCACCCCTCTCCCAGGGGTTCGAGTATCCAAATCTACCTCCAAATACAGTGTATATGCACAGCTGTTGCTGTAGAAGAAATGGGCAGCTATGGATCTTCCCTACACCATTCATGCACATCCCTAGCTATTTTTCTTACTGTCTTTCCCTCTTTGTGCCCCTTTTTTCACCACTTTCCTATCAACCCCTTTTTCTTTTCTTTTAAAGAAATTAGCGTGGGGGTAAGCGGGAGTAAGCACTTTTAAGCAGCAGTAAATGGGATTATGCTTGTTTGCGCAGGTGTAAACAATGCCTACACAGGTTAAGCAACTCAGGAGCTAACTGCGTATAAGAAACAGTAACCATAACTTAGCAGTGCTTACCGTCATGCAAATCCGGGCAAACCCACTTACAGCTGCTCAAAAGTGCCTCAATCACGCTGTATCCAAAGGCCCTTGGTCTGCCTAGCAACAAAATAAACAACCTCTGCTAGGATCAAATCCAGGACCCTGCACACCATTGCCAAAGTGATTTACCACTAAGCCATCTCAGATATCCATATCCTTGATATATTCACAAACATATCATCCAGCTCAGTCATTCAACAGTACAGAGACTGTATTCCAACATGTAGCTGCATGTGTGTGAGTAAATATATTAATGTCTAAATAGGTACAACATATTGATATATGTAGATATATAAATAAATATATATATATATATATATATATATATATATATATATATATATATATATAAACATATAAAGATGCAAATGCCTACATCTATAGATATATATGTTCACATATACATTTCTAAATATATACGGCAGGTTATATATATGTCAGCAGATATATGTATATATATATATATATATATATATATATATATATATATATATATATATATATATATATATATATATATATATATACACACACACACACACACACACACACACACACACACACACACATAAATAGGTATATGTGGACATACATCTGTAGATAACAATGGGGAAATAACATAAACATATATGTCCTCATGCAAAGTTAATGGGGTTGAGAGGCCCCACACAATATATGTCTGGTACGGATAGGTATACCCCCCAGCCAAGCATGTCCCCCCTGTAGTACAGTACCAAGTGTTGCAGATCCCATAATCAGGATCAGACACGACATGGCCATCCCTGGGATACATATACACAGACACATATATGCAGACATAATTTTATATATATATATATATATATATATATATATATATATATATATATATATATATATATATATATATATATATATGTAACTACACATATACACACAGAGATATGTACAGTAAGATACATATGTAGTACGTGCACACAATATGGAGAAGCCAGTATTCCTACAGTCACCACCTTACCAACTGGAGACTGTATGAGCCACCCATATGAATGACATTCATAGCCTGCAACATATACCCACAGAGATATCAAAGGGTATAACACCACACATAGGTGTGTATAAATGAATGTGAAAGCTTTGTTTTTGTACTATGACAGTTGTATATGCCATGTCATATAACAGTTCAGACACTGACATCTATATGAACAGTGTAATGCAACTGTGAAACAGGTATACTAAGGCAGTAGTCTGGAAAGGTTGACATATGTTGCTCTCCAGGCCGAGACCTTTAAGCAGTACAATAGTAATGACAGACTGGACCACAGCATACCAGACAATCAACAGTACGTAATGCAATAGGTCAGCAGCCTCTATCCACACTCTGTACAAACTCCCTAGGGGGTACAGACCCCAGATGACACAATGAGATGTATCTGTTACATAACAAGGCATACCTGATACCATCACAATCACACTGACAAACAGAACATTCCATATGACAGGAGGCAGTAGGCCTGCATTTACCCAAGTTGGATTGTATGGTAATGTACATCCAGATACCTTAAGGCAGCTTACCCCAGATACCCACACATATTGTAACAGCCTAGGTTAGTCATGGTGCACCCCCCTACACTCACTGATACTGGGCCGTATACCACTGTTACATGCACTGGCCTCTGGAGTGCATTAGGGCACACATGTATTGTGTAGGTGAAGCCCACACATATATGGCCCCAACCCCCCCAGTATGTGTGGGGGACACAACAGCAGTGGAGTGATGGCAGGAATGATAGCATGACATACACACAGCCCTCGCAGCATGTCATATGTACAAAGCCTGGTATGTAGGTGGAGGACAGGGGCTGGAACACATGCACATATCTGTAAAACTGTTGTCATACAGTAAGCAAGATATGTATATGTGTATATATCTATATGGATATATGTATACTTATTTATACATATATGTTCACCATATGTCCTGCACATGGAGTGTAGCCCTACCTCAGCCCCAAAAGTCCCAACCTCTCAGTGCAAGGGGATGTCACGTATGTATTGCAGGTATATTTGTAGACTATTGCTATTGTAATAAGGATTGTCTTCACAGAAATGGTGTGTGTGGGAGGCCACATCTGCTGTTAACATGTGTGCCATTGGCTACTTACAGACATCCTAAGGTCATCATGGTACAATACCACTGTTAGCACAGTAATGCCCCAATGGACTACAGCTGCGATATGGCCAATATATGTGGACAGTTTGACACACTCTGGTCAGTCCAGGGGTATACACAGGACCAATTCATGCAAGATATGTGGACCAGACCTGTCAATGTGGATGTTAACAGCCATGTAGATGGGTATAACAGGTACATACTGGTATACATTTGCTCCCATAGGTTATGCATTCACACACCCCTGTCTGTCCTGACACATAATAACTACTGGTACAGAGGTGCCATGGCCACATACTATCCACTAGTTAGTGACATACATCTGAACAGCATCCCACTGCTTTGTCTGAAATACATAACTATTATGGTGGCCCGGCAGCAGCACATCTGGCAAGTATCTGGACATGGCATCTCATTGGATAAGTACAGCAAGCTGCTAGGCATGTAACAAAGCACAGTGCAGGCTACAGGCAGACTGATTCTGGGTTACATCTCCTATGTGGGAATACACATGTACCTGCATAGATAGCAGGCTCTACAGGCATGTCACATCACAGAGTAACAGACACCTGTGTGAAAGTGCATAACCACAACCAATGTGAACACAGCCACAGCCACATATGGTAAGCTAGCATACTATTACAGTATATGGACTATCTGATTTACACCATCTTCATATGAGCCACTTACACAACAACCCTACATATACTGGGCTGCTACACAGTGTGGTTCGATGGCTGTCTGTGGTTTGGGACATGTGTGTGTTCACCCCTACAAACATGTAGGCTGATAGGGTGACATACAGTGGAGCAGCATGTAACATCAGATAAAACAGGACCAAGAACAATGACATCTACAGCAGTCTCAACACAGGCCAAGGTACATATGCACTATGCACACACTGTCAACAATTACCAGACTTACACATACCTCAGTACTGTGCACACAACCACAGAATGCCCAGGCTATGTCCTCAAATATAACCCCTACTATACATAACATGTGTAGCAGTCTGATATCTCACTGGCTTGTTATCAGATATGCTGTCAATGAATAAGGTGTACAGAACATATGCACTCTCTACTGCATAACATATGTACAAAGGTTGACAGAGTTGTGGTTGGAGGCACAAACATAAAGCCAGTATTGACATGTCACTGTAAAAACCTCATACATTTCCTTTCGTAACAGGGTTTGATGCAACATATGTCCTATGAGGGATATGACATCAGTAACTCTCCCAGCTGTCACTGTCTACTGACTGCATTCCTCACACTACCTTCTGCAGTTGAGAGATAGGTGCTCTGCGGGTAACACAAGGAACACAAGGCGCCACACACTGCCCAGTCTGCAGATGACCCTACAGATGGGGATTCCTCATAAATATAGCACTGACATGACAAGTATTAAAACATATTGGACAGCCATATCCACACACGCCCTGTTAAACCAATATTACCCCAACTGCAGTATAGCAGCACTTACAGTCTGTAGTCAAGACAGGCACATCTCCCTCCTGTGTGTTGGCCTGTTTCCACAGTGTATGCTGTCAGAGGTAAGTCCCCAATCCATCTGTGATGCTGTTTGCCAAACAACAGAACTAGTTCCTGCTCACAGTGAATGAAAAGGCCCAACACCAACATGATGTTCCTAGATATTGGAGTGTGTTTCCATGCAATTGGCTATGAGAATGTTACCACAGTTGCTCCACATGCAATCAGCTAGAAGAGGGCTGTAATCCATGCAGAGGCCATCAGCTGATCATGAGCATCACTGACAATACATATGCCACTGCCTAAGCAAAGCAAGTGTAAGTCTCCACATCCACTAGAGAAGGAGTGAGAGAGAGCAGACAGAGGCAAAGATAGGTCAGGCTAGGTTGGGAGAGTAAAGGGTAAACATGTTTGTGTCAAACACCTACCAGTCCAGGGTATCGAACCCCTGACTGACTATGTACTGATATCACATCTGTTATCCCTGCATGGTGGATATTGTGATTTATGCTAGGGGCACCATATAAGAAATTATAAAAATCCACTCAACATTGAGTCCAGTTGTTACACACTCACAGCCACCTCCACACAGGCATGAACAACAAACATCAACACATACACACACCTGTCACATCTGGGATTAGAACTCCTACCTAATTATTACACTACAACATTATGCAATTATAGAACATGCCGCAGAGATTACTGGAGTACTCTTTCCCCAAAGGTTTATTTCACAGTGAGTGACATTGGCAGGATTGCCAAAATAGGGCAAATTAATTGTAGTGAGTGTGACTAGCCAAACATGCATTGCTCTCTATACATGCATAGGAACAGACACAAAAGCATCCACAACTCCCATGTGTGAGACTAGGACCCCTACCATTGTTCTATATCACACTTCAGCATTATGCTGTTATAGCACACACCACAGAGATTGCTGGTTGTACTTGTTCCACAAAGGTGTACTGCACAGTGATTGACATCAGCAGGATTGCCAAAGTAGGGCATTTGAATTGTATTGAGTGTGACTAACCTAAATTGCTCTAATTAGTCTGTATGCATTAACCACTGTTCTGGCCAGACCAAAATAACTTACCTTTGCAGATCATGAACCCGGGACCCTGTACACTATAGTCACAGTAACTAACCACTAAGCTATCACAACAGTACATGAGACTGAGGTTTCACCAAAGTAATCCCACCATAGGCTAATCAAACTGAACATGTGAAAGGAATGTATATACAGTTGTCCGTAAAAGACCTCTCCAAAGCCAACTTCATGCTACTCAAGGCAGAAGTGACAATGTTTGTGACATCCATGAAGACAGGAGCTGACAGTTCTACTGATGAATCCTGCACTAAGGCACTGTATGAGCACATCCACTTGTGCATGATTCCTGACATCCTACATAGAACCATGACACTCACCTCTCAAATAAGCAAGCCAATCTGGTGGTATACAACAGAAGGTAGACACTGTTGAAGGAAAAAGGAAAATCCAAGGATGCAAACAACTCCCTTGCCAGCCCCAGTAAGACATTGAGATCCCTCATGGAATCTTCCAAAGCTGGTTATGTAACTAAAATCACCACAGATTCCACAGACAGCCACACAGCATTCTATAGTTATGTCCAGAATCTAACTGGCAATGCTCAGAAGTGCTATGAGCTAGAACAGAATGGCATTCAATAGACTGCTCCCACGGATTGTGCCAATATCCTGGCAGATTTATTTAGTGCCACATTTACCCCCTCTCAACCCCAAAAGGGCCCATGTCAATACAAAAAGAGTTCCATTGCCCAGTAATCACAGCCACACAGGCAGAAACTGCACTATGCACATCTAAGAATACAGCATCCATGGGACCAGATGACATCCTGGGCTGAGTACTACATGAACTACAAAATGAAATGGCAACTCACCTAACTGTCATCTGTAATCATAGCCTCACATCAGGC
>NC_056735.1:858125982-858158482 GCF_019279795.1 Protopterus annectens | reverse complement strand
TAATGACATCTACCACAGTCTGTACACAGGCTAATGTACATATTAACAATACACACACTGCCAACATTCACCATCACTACACAGACCTCAGTACTGTACAAACATCCACAGAATGTCCAGGTTATGTCATGATATATAACCCCTACTGTACATGACATGTGTAGCAAATTGATATATCACTGGCTTGTTATCAGATATGATGACACTATTTATGGTGTACAGCACATATGCACCACTTCATGCATGACATATGTACAAAGGTTGACAGAGGTGTAGCTGACAGCACATACACAGGGCCAGTATAGACATGTTGCTGTGATAACCTCATACATTTACCATTGTAACGGGGTTTGTTGCAACATATATCCTATGAGGGATATGAAGTCAGTAACTGTCACGGCCTTCACCATCTACAGACTGCAATCCTCACACTACCTTCTGCATTCCACAGATAGATGCACCGTGGCTAACACATGAAACCAAAGGCATAACACTGCCCAGTCTGCAGATGACCCTGCAGATGGGGATTCCTCATATACATGGAACTGACATGGCAGGTATTGCAACATATACAACAGGCATATCCAGACAAACACTGTTAAACCAACATTACTCCAAATGCAGTATAGTAGCACTTACAGTCTGTAGTCAGGTCAGGCACATCCCCCTCCTGTTCATTGCCTTCTTTCCACAGTGTATGTTGTTAGAGGTAAATCCCCAATCCATCTGAGATGCTGTTTGCCAAACAGCAGATCTAGTTCCTGCTCACAGTGACTGAAAAGGGCCTACACCACCATGATGTTCCTAGGTATTGGAGTGTGTTTCCATGCATTTGGCTATGGAAATCTTACCACAGCTGTTCCACATTCAATCAGCTAGGGGAGTACTGCAATTTGTGCAGAGGCCATCAGCTGATCATGAGCATCACTTAAATTACACATGCTGCTGCCTAAGCAAAGCAGGTGTGGGGCTCCATATCCACCAGAGAGGGGGTCGGGGAGGAAGACAGAGGCAAATATATGTCAGGGAGGGGTGGGAGAGTAAAACAAGCATGTTTGTGTCACACACCTACCAGCACAGGGTAACAAACCCCCAACAACTATACAGTTCTATCACAGTTCGATGCAGTTATTGGATGCACCACATGGGTTACCTGCTATGGAGCACTCAGAACATATATGTGATGGTGAGTGACATCTGCAACAGGGATAGAGTAGATATATGATAGATGACATACACTTGCCTGTCTGCATGAACAAGTGCCAGTATCAACACAGGCACACTCACACAGGGACGCACACGCATTGACACACTTGACAGGGCCAGGAGTGCAACTCTTCACTAGTGGGATTGCCGCAACACATCAATGTGCAGGTGTCACATGCAGCACACGGGTCATATGGAGGTCGTATGGGCAAAGAGTATGAGGAGGTGTCAGACATCAGACAGCATGCTTCAGTATGCCTTGGGGGGTTATAGTGAGTGTGGATGTGGACATACACACCATACAACGCACACATAAACACACAGGGTGCCAGTTCTGACATGCATGGGTGCATGTCTGCATGGGTGTGTGCTGGTCAACTGTGCCAGCAGGCTGTACAAGGGTAGGTGATGGGTATACCTTGGCATCAGACCACATGACAATGGTCTACATTGTGGCTCAGGCCTGTAGTTTCTGCATTTGCCCACACAGGTGAGTATTGCATGCCCCATCCAGTCACCTGGGTGACTACTGTGTGTGGCCAATGCTGTGCATCACTTGCCATATATGTGTTCCTTAGTCCATGACATGGATGGTGTCTGGGATGTGCACACCTCCCACATGCATGTACAGTATCATGTGCTACTGTACCTGGGGTGTCTGGCCCATGTTGTGAACACAGATTATCATCAGATGTGCCAGTCTTGCCCACCTGTGGCAGGAACTGGTAATGGGCAGCAGGTTTACCCCACACCTACATTGATAGCATGCTAACAGCATTCCCTGATGTCAGTGTCATCTGTCCATACAGGGCATGTTGTCAGGCATGGTATGCCCATTGTGAGTCACATGTGAAGGCGCCATAGGTGGTGCAGGTGTCCATTGGTGAACTTGGTGGAGGTGCACTGTCTGCATGTATGTGCATATTGGACAGATGGGCAGGGTGACATGCCCTCTGTAGCCCACTGCTATCACAGCATAGTTACTATCAGTGGCCAATATGCAGTGTACTACCCACATATTGGCTGTTGCCTAGGCATGTGTGTGGATATGACACATGGTTTGAGTGTGCGCTCTGGGTAATAGTGGGGTTGCTAACTGTGATTGGCTGGCCTTAATGTCACATGTATGGGTATGGCTTTGCACCCCAGCCTCTCGGCTAATTTACATCTGTTATCCCTGTTGAAGTCTGTCTGTGTAGGCCTGGGGGAGGGGTTACCCATAGGGTTCATTCAGAGGCCATAGTACAGCATTTGTTTGTGTTTGTCTATACCTGTCTTGCTGGCTGAGACTGTTGTTGGGTATGTGAACCGTCTTGAGTGTTAAAATTTCCCCGCATGTATACACCGGTGGTGTAGAGTGTGGAAAAACCAGAGGGAAAGGTGTTTGCTTAGTTTATAGTAGTGTTCTGGGCTGGGCTGGTCTGCTGTCTGTGTAATTGGCTGATTCTGATACATTTCACCTCCCAGCTAAGCTAGTTCTCCTTGATTAACTTCCTACTGCTGTTTTCCCTTCCCATTGCCTCCCTGTTTAAACACGTGTGTGCGTTGCTCAAACGGAGTGCTCAAATGTCCACAGAGCTGCTTTTTCCTGGTTTAACTTCCTTTTTCTTCTTGTAACACCCGGTGGGTGGTGCGCACACCCGCTTACACTTTGTAAAGAGTGCTATGCAGGTTTAGACACACCCCTAGCTTAGCTGTGCTAAGCTAGGAGCAATCCCTTGCCACAGGGCTCCAATCTGCTTACAGTATGCCCCCCCCCCATGATGTCACCTATATCCTTGTCTTGCACCCAGCTATTTATACTCTTACACTCTTGGGACCTGCTTTACACCCTGGGGAAAACTTGGATTCACTAACCTTTCCCTCATTTGCATGGATTGCCTGCTAATGCATAGTTACATGTCCCACACTGAGCCTCCCCCTTAGCAACCATTACTCACTGGCCAGGTTGTCTTATGCCTGCCTTTGACTTGCATGGCAGAATACTGAGTTTAGTTAGAATGCTTATTTTAGGTTTATTTTATTATTTTCCCCCTATCCCATTTGCGCATCGCTGCCCTATGCTTAAACAGCCGAGCTCTGCGCAAAAAAAAAATAGTTGTTTTTTTTTTTTTAAACAGTTTGCAATGCCAATGGCCTTCTACTTGGCCATTGGCATGCTTCCTCAATAATATGCAGCCTTTATTTGGAGCTGCCATAGCTCCATTTTGTAGTTTGCAGAAATGTACTTGGTTACTAACCAAGTACATTTCTGCAGACTGCACTCGTCCTGCACTGACAGCTGCCGGCTTCCTGGATTGCAAATTACCCTCATTTGCATGGTTTTCACCTGCAAATGAGGGTAATTTGCATACAGGAGCTCGTTCCGTGCAGGATTAGTCTAAGAGCTCACGTGCACGTCCTGGGAGCTCGTTCCTGGCTCGCACGTCGGCCATATTGCCGAAAATAGCTCTTAGACTAATCCTGCATACTCTACAGGGCTTCATAAATCCGGGGGGTTATTTTTTATATGCCTTTCATACGCTTTGCCTCAGTTCATGAGAGAGACGTAATTCCAGACAACAGGCAATAAAATTTAGTGTTGTATAAAGTTCCACAACTTAAGTACTTTCTCATTATGCATTACACATCATTCTTTCTTTTGTTTTTCAACAAACTAGGCTTACACATTCTAAATCAGTTCATTCAGATGTAATATACCTTCCCCGGTAGACTTTTCTTTCTCAGTGTACTACCATTTATTTCTGCCAGAAAATTCTCTTTTTGTGTACAAGCACATGGTGACAAACTAATTCAGAAATGTCAAAGGGTTTATATCTGTGCATCAGTACTTTCAACTGTTTCAGTTCACCATATAACATATCATGTGAGCACTTCAAGTATTTTGTTGATTTGCCTCAGACTAGCACTGTTAAAGCTTAGATTCAAAACATACTGCCCAATCACCATTTTCCAGTGTACAAAAATGCAGAATTCTTGGACTTGTTTTTCAGAAACTGGCTGCGACACAATTCTTCAAGAAAATGCTTTTACCAGTGTTCCTGAACACATACAGTTTGAGCTGCAATAAAACTTCCTCATTTATTCCTTTTATCAGTTCAGTAAATTAATTACGCACACCTTTTGTTTAAGCAAGCTTTTAGCAATATCATTACATATCATTTTGGATAGCTGTTGTCATTAGCTTACTTTAGAGTCCAGCTCCTGCTTCTGACTGTCTCTCTCCTTTTGAATGTAGCAGGGAGAAGCCTAAGGATTTGACTCTCTTCAATACAATTTAGTAATCCCATGCACTTTGGAAGCAGTATTCCTCTCTGTTTTGGGAACAGAACTGAAGCAAGACAAAATTCATGGACTGCAGCAAAATATTAAAAAAAAAAAAAAAAAAACAAGCAAAAAATAACACTCAGCTCTTTTTAATTCACACATTGCCTTGCATTATTTTTCCAGATAAGAACTCAATGGGAAAGTTATTCAAGTAGGAAGGGACCACTAATCCAAAAAAAAAAAAAAAAAAAAATTTTTCTATGAAATTATAGCTCAAGCCCATCTCCAGTAGTTTACCCCCACTACATCACTCATGCATAGTCTTTGAACTATGACATAAAAAGCTTTGCTGAACATAAGCAAGGTTTCCTCAGCAGAATATAAAATGTATCTTTATACACTACAAATCTCTAATTATGAACCTTTTCCCTTTGGTAGCAGTAAGTCTCAAATGTCACTTGGTAGCAGTAAGTCTCAAATGTCACTACACCAAGATGCATTCTTTTTATTTCTCTCCCTTACATTTCTCTTACTCTTGGTGAAATCCAGGTCTCCTCTTCCAATAACCCTGGACTTTTACTAAGCCTAATCCTGCAGTTCTCCTATCTGCAGATCAATAGCTTTCTCAGCAGAACAATGCACTGAGACTCTCTCTCTCTCAAGCTTTACTTCAGTCTATCCAAATAAACTCTCAAGCTTAGGCCCAAGCTAAATCTTTCTTTCTTAGGCCTGACTATAATCTTGGAAGTATCCTTAACTCTTTTATCTTGTTTATCTGTGGGGCAATCACCCAGATTCCAGTCAGGGTTGCAGAATTAATAGCTTTATAACTAGATAAAACCATCTCTCACAGTCCTCCTTGGACTTTGTTGCACCAGTATTTGTTCTATTGATCCAAGTTATACTTAAAGAGCTTTAATGAGGATCTAATAATGCCTGTATATACGTTGCTATGAGCAGCTCCAAGGTTACCAGAATCTTTCCAAAAATTATATTCATTGAGAAGGCCTTAATATAAATGCAAGCCTTGGCTTCCTGCATTAAGTTAAAATGACTAAGACTCCCAACAAGGGGTTGTGTTAGTCCTAAAAGAGAATGCATTTAGGAGGAGCACAGTTTTAGAAAAGGGAAGGTAATGGCCAGGTTACATAATCTCTTATGGACATGTCAGAATAATGAAGAGTCTGTTTAAAGACAAAAACACATTGACATGTATCTCTCACGCTTCAGAATTTACAGATGTTAGTAGATACAGAAAGAAGGATATATATTCAAATATATATCACAGTCACAAATAGATATCACATTCAAAGTTAACTTTTAAGTCACTTTATCCAAGAGAAAAGCCATGACTATCTTTTTCTCCTGAACTGGAGAACTAAGATCAGTTTTCACAAGAGTTTATTTTCAGTTTCTGAAGTGGAACTTATTACAAGCTAGACATAATAAGCTTTTAACAATACAGAAATCTGTTTGACATATGCACTCCTTAGAAAATGTAATATATTATATTGGTGTGTTCCATTTATGCCTGGTACAGACAACTGCAGATCAAATTATATGCGTAAAACTATTCAGATGTATGAATTCCAGCTGTAATCCTGACATATATGGTAATTTTTAATTTGACCAATGAGTTTACTGTTAATGTGTCAGACTAAATTTAAAGGTAATGTATAACATGAACAAGAAATATTGTGTCAGTTTTATTGCTTTTATATGCAGTTATTAAAGTAAATATAGTAGTAACAACTCGGGGTTTATTCAATATATTTGAAATGTGTGCTTCAGAGGTAGCCCTAATAGTTAAGAAGACATTTGGAGGAAGATAATTTAATAAAGGTCTTACAAAAAAGGGAAGACGCAAAGTATTCTGCAAGAAAGATTTACTGTTGAAAGCATTAGCAGGTGAATGCCCAGTATAGGAGTATAGAAAGCAAAGGTGGTAAGATTTAGGTGGAAGGAGAGTTAGTAGGGGGATGGAGTTGCTTTGCCATGTATATTATATTTTTATTTTTTTTAGAGTTGTAGCATTGGTGTCTGTGGGATACCACAGGTCTTTGCTAGAGTGCACATAGGAATTGAAGAAGAAAATATAATGTGATAAGGTTGTACAGCAATGCTTTTGGTTTCTTTATTTGGGGCTATTGTAATTGTAACAAAGATTAATTTTATTTTTTGCGATGTTGGCTGCTCGAATTGTAATATTTTAAATGAAATAAAAAGACTGAGAAAAAAGTCATCTGGGTAATGCACTAATTCTTTGTGACAGTTTAAGCATAACCTAGGCAACTGGATAGGAAATAGGAACTTTACACCAGGCCTGGCACCCACGTCTCTTATGCACAGAGGTAGCTTATAAATGGTTGGCCCTCAATGTCCTGTTTGGATATACGACATCATCATTCTTTCAGGAAAACTCGGCTAGGTTTTCATTAGCCTAGTATCAGTCTATGAATCTATGAATAGGTTTACCAAAAATGTGCTTATGCTTGAATGTAATAGTGGTTTTATTCTTTCTTGACTCAGTATCTCATCTGGTTAGGAAGAATGCAAAATAGTATATAAAAGGAAGAACTAATTAAAGTGAATTCCAAATAAAATGCTTAAAACAGTTTCAGTTTGCTCCATTTTATATGGACCCTAAAATAGTGGTTTGTGTTTTTTAATGCAACAGGTGATCCATTTTTTCATACTATTATTCTTATGTCATAGGTCACATGTGATGATCAAAAGGTTTTTGGAATTGGCTCTTTAAGACTGAAAATATATTACTTAAAAAGGGATAGACTTGTGACCTAATGCCTTCCATAACAGAGGAATAAGCTACAAATGCATATTGATTAGAATGGAAGTCTAAGTTGTTGCGTCTTTCGGCTTTTCCCGGTTAGGGGTCGCCACAGCGGAACTCCGGTCCGCTAATGATTGGCAGTAGATTTTTACGTGCCGAGTTGCCGGCCCTGAAGCACAACCTTCAACAAAGGTACGCCCATTCACGCATGTCTTAAAAACTTTGGCTAAACATGTGGGAAAATAATATAAAAGAACACACTATGGTATCTTATAAGCTTTATGATTATATATGGTTGTAAACTTAATTATAAAGAAAACAAAACTATAATACCATTATAAATGGACATTGGAGATACTGATAGGCACACCCACACCGTGCACCTCCTTGGAAATATTCACTGTCAAGTTTCTTAGAACCGAGTAGATAAAGAATATAAAAGCAGTAAAGAAGTATTTCAGTTAAAACCCCAAAATTATTTTGCCACATTTAATAGAACAGGTGTTTTATCAAACGGTCTTCTTACTGACAGACCATTGTACCTGTGGAATGTATTTCCTTCTCTCACTGATAATTATTGAAAGTAGCATGAGCATAAAGGGTTGAGCTTTCTACCTAAAGGTTATAGTAATCAAGAAATGTAGATGTTGATATTCATGTTTATATAACTTTCCTGTGACAGACAGCTCTTTTGAGGAATCATTTTATAAACACATGATTTGTAAAATGATGCTTCAGTGAACTGGCCCTAAGCCATTAATAATTATTGTTAAAATCTGAACATGGATTATGGCAGTGTGCGGAGCACTGAATAAGCAGTGGTTAACTGATAGTGCATCTATTAGTTAAGCAATGGTTCTAATTTTTACCAAACATTGCATAACTGTGTACAGAGCTGTATGAAAATGGGATGCCAGATATTCAGTGCACTGTGTTTGCAATGTGACTGGATGATCTAAGCAACTGACAGGACCGTAAACTCTGGAACACTAAACAAATAAAGTGATCAGCTGACAGTTTCCTGCTTGTAGGTTCATAGGTGAATAGTAGGCTAACTGCCCTGAAAGGCCATTTTAAGCCTAGCCAACAAAGAAAGGTGAGAATCAAACTCTGTACCTTGTGACTATAAGGCAAAAGCTTTAACCATTACAGCAGACCTCCTACCTGCTTAATTATATGATCCATATCTTTCTATAAGAAAAACATTTGCAGGAAACACAAGCTATGCCATCATATCAGACTTAACAATTTATTGAAGATATCCCTTCAACAGGTATTGAAAACTAAATCAAGTAAATACATACAGTAAAATCAGGACTTCATTTTGGCGTACCTCTAAGTGGAATCCAGTGCAGTTTTTTTTTTTTTTTGTGATGATGCTCTTTTTCCATTTTTAATCATATAGATCCCCTAACAGCTTTAGAATGTGCTGCAGTAGTCATACAACAGATGCATTTATGGCATATATGGTAAGTGGGCTAGCCAATGACTAAAATAATTTATGGTCCTTACATGTGCTGACTCACTAGCTTATTGAAGTTTTATGTTTAAGATGACGCATTGCCTAGTGATATGTTTCACTCCTACAGCTGAAATTCCATACATACTTGGGTACTATTTTATGTAGTTGTACCTATCTGTTGTAGATGTGGTTATCTGTGCATAAGTCAAGTACCTGTAGGGACATATTTTGGGAAGTAATCCTTTTGTCCAGTTTATCCTTTATAGTTACACAAATTTCACTAAATGTATAAATAGAGGTATGTTAATGTGAAAAATTCAGTAAGAATATAGGAGTAAAATGGCTCTGCCTACTCATACCATAGGATAGAAACTTAATGAATAACACTGACACACTTTTTTGCAATTACTAGCGGTTTTCTTAGGTTTAATTTCAGATTACTGTGTGTACTGTCTCACCAATATCTAAATGCTTTAATATATTCATGCCTGTCAATAAAAGCAAAGGTAATTATTTTGAGACAGTGATGGTGTAAACGTGTCTCAGTGCCACCTTTTAAAAGTGGTCATTATCAAAGTGGTACATTATCAGAAGCCCAGTAAGTCAGTCAGTCAGTCAGTCAGTTACCTTATATGTAGATAGAAGGGACACATTTCATTTAATATTTTTATTGTTTAATTCACCTCGAGTCATACAACTCATGATTAATAGATCACCTGCTTGCTAATCTGTTATTGTGCAGACACTAGAAAACATTCAGTTGTCCAGTAAGACAGTTGCTACTGTTTTTCTCTTTTGCTCATACCCTAGCATAAAGGCAGGTATCTACCATCAATCTCACATGCCTATCTTACCTGTCCCATTAGTCTTTAACCAATGTTCCTGAATCATTGCAGCTGGCTGTGAATTATGAAGGTATAATACAGTTCTGTGGAGGAGGACTGAGTGATGGTTCAATAATATTCTGTGGATATTTCAGTTTAACTTTATTACTTTTTACACTCAAACATTACATTTCCATCATGTTATCAGTCGATTTGTTCTTGTGAAAAAATTCAATATCATTACAAAGTGATGGAAAACTAATTTTGTACAAAAATTAGGAAAAAGAAGTCTTTGGGAAGGAACTACACAATTAGTTAACTGGATAGACTAGTGCCAACAGGACTACAAAGCCATGAGTACTACATAGCCATTAGGGATAGTGTCTAAGGCCTTTCCAGCTCTGCCTCAAAATGTATGGCAGAATAGTGAAAGAGTTACTTCTTTATCAAAGACAAATGACATAAAATATCTAATCCTAGACAAAAATAAATAAAAAAAAAACATTTTCTGTGCTGTCTGTCTTTTTATCATTGAATGGGCAGGCAGAAGAAAAAATACAGAGGAAAAAACATTTGAATTGGGAATAAAATACATACTAATATCTACTAAGGATCTAGCTTTTTCAATTATCTATGAGCTAAGAAGAGACCAAACAATAGCCATTTATTTTAAAAATTACCAGTCAAATGTTTGTCTCCTACTTTGTATAAAGGTATCCAGAAACTTAAAAAAAATTCTAAGATACATGTTATAGAAGCCATATATAATGCAACATTTTGAGAGATTGATTTCTGAATAATCTATACATTTAATTACTTTGTGATATAATGCAGAAGTTGTATGACAATAAGTATTAAAATTAATAAGCAATGTACTGGAAATTAATATAAAAATTAAGGAGTTTGAAACAGAGCCATAACAAAAAGTAAAAAAATGACTTTTAAGGGATCTCAAGATCCAGGTAGTCTGCTACTTTTTTATTTTTTTTTCAGAGTATTAGAAAAAACGTAGGATACTTAAACAAATTATGCAACATTATGTAGCAATGGCAGTGGATGCAGAACTTTGGCTCATATGCATACAAATAATTTCCAGATAAAAATGTCATATTTTACTAGAGACACAGATGAACAGTATTCTCAAACTGTAGTTGCAAAATGATAAGTCATTAAATTCACTGTTCATCAAGGTATAGTAACCCAATAGAGACAAAATGATGTTTATTTGTGGAGTGGATAACACTGCTCCCAATACTGTCCATGTGGCAAATGATGTAGCAAACCTTCTTCAGTTACTTGATAATAAATTCTGCTGTAATCCTCTGCTGAAACATCTAATCGCTAAAGCTGCTGCCTATGTCTCTGACTTTTACTCCCACTTAAATAGTTGTATCGATAAGGTAGTCCCTATCTGCACCCATATAATGAGAAATTTAAAACAAATCCCTGTGGTGGAATACCATTATAAATGAATTATATAGCAAGAAACAGAAATTGCTTAATGCGTATTAGAGGTTTCATTCTATCTACCTTAAGTGCACACTTAAGCAAACTACCAAAGAGCTTAAGGGTGCTATTAGGAAGCTCAAAGCTGAGCATGAACTTAAAGTAGCCACTAAAACCCAACATAATTGCAAATTATATGTCAAGAAGTTAAGAACTAACACTCAACAATGTTAGGAGCTAGTCTGCAATAATATTATATTCTCTGACCTAAAGGAAATAGCTAACATACTAGCAAATAAATTCAGTGGAAATGTACTCCACCCACAGTTATAGCTATTTAGCTATTCCACAGGTTCCACAATCACAGTCACCACCTTTAATTAATATGGAACAAGGTCTTTCAGCCCTCTCAGAAACTAAGAATACTTCATCCATGGGCACTGATAACATATTAGGTTGCCTGATTATCACTGCTAAATATAGTCTTTCTGAACCTCTACTTAAATTCTTTAATCTAAGCCTGTTCACTGGTTGCATGACCCATTTTGTAAGGCAATGCTAAAGCAACTAGAAGCTTTTTAGGGTTCTACTCTGCAAAACCAACATCCTGAAGGCAGACGAGGTGAAAGGATGAAGAAAAATGTCTGAAATACCGGAGAGCAAAGATAATCATTTCTAGTTGTTTTTTTATACCCCTTGATATGTGTGTGTGTGGGGTAAGCATTCACACCTCTCAAACTCATATATACCAACTCCATGATTACACCAACTTGAAGATGAGAGAAATCTCCCATAACAAGTGAGTCATTGGCAGTGTGATTTCCAAGTGTGTGCAGGCAACGATTTCCTAAGTGAAACAGCATTCAGTGTTACGCTGGTCTTTTTTCAACGTGCTATAGATGGTTGAGCAATTTTACCTCAAGTAAATGTAGGGAAACCACTTTTAGGCATGTCAAATCACAGTTTAACAATCTGTAAGGCTTTCAGTGTAATTACTGTACCTTTGAGATAATTAAGGAAAAAGGCAATCACTTTTACTGGAGACATGCTTATTACAAAGCATTTGAACAGTTAATATAGAGTTTAAGTTCAAATACAGCCACATCATACTTTAACCAAAAAGTGTGGAGTTTTACAGTACTACAGAAGTTTTGCAGTTCTATTTGAAATGCAAGTTGACAAACAGAAAGTAATAGCTTATGTAGACTGTTGACAGGAAGAAAAGGATATTCTCAGACAGAAAAAATACACTATTTCTATATTCTGGCCAAGTAAACATTTATATGTCGCTTTATTTGGGAAAAGTTTAGATTAATAGCTGATCACAAACCTGTTGAATTCATGTTAATAAATCAAACCACTTTGTAACAAACAAAATCAAACAAATAAGCAGTCCTTCTTTATATGAAACATAGCCTAAACAACAAGTTTCTGTTACTCTCAGCATGTCTCAGTGTAACGCCACTCACTCATGTTAACAAGTGAAGAAAACTGACTTATCCAGACATAAAAGTATCATTACAGCATGAAGCTATGATGCGGTCTCATACTAATCCTCTCTATAGAGTAGTAATAAAGTAGACAGTTCTCACATTATTAGATCCTTTTCTTAACAATGCAGTCAAATAACACTCTAACATACAAATAAGCTTCCATTTCATAATTCATCTGCTTTCTTCTCCACGTAACCAATTCATGCACTACAACAAATAATGACATGCAATTCTGAACATTAAATTGGTTCCTGCGTTTGATGAGTGAGAATTTTATCCCCATGCTTGGTGTTAAAGGTGGACATCACACCAAAGGTGTGTGTGCCTTGCCTCCTGTTCTGTTTGTGGTTTTCCTAGGAAGAGGTGATATTGAAGTGCAGCGAACGTCGGGAGAGTATACAGCTTAAGACTGTGTGGGTGGTAAGAGTATTGGTTTGCAGTTGTTATCCTGTTAGTCTCAAATGACTGATTTTCAACATGCACTCCAGGAGGTTGCTACTGAGTGTAGAGGGAATGAGATGAAAAACCAAATCAGTGCTTAAAGCTCTTTCCTGGGAAAAAGCAATTTGCTCTCTCTCTTCATGTAGCAGGTATGGCAGTTGGAGTTTATTTGTATTTTTTATTTATTTATGCTTGTATACTTGGGTAGGGCACTGATTAATTTCAGCAGTCAGTTTATATAATATAGTAGAAGATATACAGCATGCATAACTATGTACAATGTAAACACAGTAAGCATCTCTCTGTATATATATATATATATATATATGTATATCAGTATATATATATATATATATATATATATATATATATATATATATATATATGGATCACCTTCGATTTACCGAAACGCCAAAACACCGAAACACAAATCACCGACACCAAAAGACCGACAACAAAAAATACCGACAACGCAAAACACAGAACACCATTACACCGACACACTACACGTAAACAACACAGTACACTGCATGACATATCCACTAGCCCTAACCCAAACCCTAACCCTAAGGTCCGACACTACCGCACACTTACCCTACCTGCACCCTAACCCTAACTCACTTACACACCCCTAACCCCAAGGTCCGACACTACCGCACACTTACCCTACCTGCACCCTAACCCTAACTCACTTAACCCACCCTAAAACATAAACCCGTCACTAACACACACTTACATTACCCAAACCCTAACTCCGACACTACCGCACACTCACCTTTCACACACCCTAACCCTACATCCCTCACTATTGCACACTTACCTGTCCGCTCCCTAATCCTAAATCCCTCACTATCGCATACTTACCAAGTCGCGCTTACACATTCCCCTTGTCGGTCTTCCAGCTGTCGGGATTCCAGCATGTCGGTCAACTCCGTTGTCGGTCCTTTCGCATTCCTCTTCCGCGTGTCGGTGAATCGGCGTTTCGGTCAACTGAAGGTGATCCATATATATATATATATATATATATATATATATATATATATATATATATATAGGTTCATAGGTTCATAGGTTTATACTAGGCTATCTGCCCTAAGGCATTTATAAGCCTAGCCCAAATTTTTGTGGCTTACGCCACCCCTTATATGAAAAAATACTGTGCCCATTAGTTTGTTGTGCCTCTGTCCAGCAGTGACACAGAGATGATTCCCGGGGTAAACCTACGATCTCCCATCCACAGGTCTAGATTTCTCTTGAACAGAGTCAGCGAGGTGCTCTGCCTCACATGGACCGGGATTTTATTCCACAGCATAGGGAGTCTCTGAGTGATAAATCTATCCCTCCAGCACGTCCTATTTATATCCGTGCTAAGGTTTAAGTCGCTTGCTCTAGTGGTTTTGGTGGATTTGGATTTTTGAGGTGGAGCATGTCCATTAATTCCGGGTTGGACATGGCCTTGTATGTCAGGCACATGTCACCTCTGAGCAGACGGTATGCGACTGAATAGAGCTGGAGTTTCTTCAATCTGGCAGCATATGACAGATTTTGGAGTCCCTTTATCCTTTTGGTGAGGAACTTTTGGGGTCTCTCCAATTGCTGCAGATGTCGGGTGAGATACATCCCGAATGGGGCATTGTACTCGATCATTGGTCTGATAAGTGAAGAGTACAGGGGAACAATGACCTCACTAGATCTGGATGTGAATCCCTTCATGATCAGGTGGGCAATGTAGAAGGTCTTTCTAACCACTTTAGCAACGTGAGTGTCAAAGAAAGGCCACTGTCAACCTGGGTCCCCAGGTCCCTGATAACCTCTTCTGTGCTTAGTGGATTGCCACCTATATGGTAGCTTGGGGTTACCTTGTTTTTCCCGAAGGGTATGACTATACATTTTTTGGCGTTTAACTTCAGGCCATGGCTCTGGCACCAGCTATCTGTTTCTGTGAGTCCCTTCTGAAGGATATCCGTGTCCGATGCACTTTCCACTATGGCGCCCAGTTTGCAGTCGTCTGCAAACTTTGTCAGCCAAAGTCCTCCCATGTTGGCCTGTACTTCTGAGAAGTAGATGCCAAACAATAGGGGGCCAAGGACCGAGCCCTGTGGGACACCACTTGTGACTGGCTTGGAGTCTGACACAGCGCCAGCAACTCTAACCCTGTGGGTTCTGTCCTTAAGCCAGTTTGCAACCCATCTTGTGACATATGGGTTTACATTTAAGCTGGTAAGTTTTTCCACAATACCCAAGTGGGGTATTGTGTCGAAAGCCTTTGCAAGGTCAAGGTAGGCTGTATGGACTGCCTTTCCCTCATCAATGGCCTTGGTGACTGTTTCGAAGAAGTCGACCAAGTTCAAAAGGCATGATCTTCCCTTGACAAAGCCAAACTGGGTCGGGTCCAATGTCTGCAAGTCCCCTATATCTTTGTTTATGAGCTCCATTATGATCCTCTCCATAGCTTTGCAGACTAGACTTGTTAAGCTTATGGGGTGGTAATTACCAGGGTCCGTGAGGCGCCGCCTTTGTGGAGTGGGACCACAGTTGCCGTCGCCACTCCTTGGGCACGTATCCTGTGGTAAGGCTGAGATTAAACAGCTGCCTTATGTGCGGGTTTAATTCCTCATTTAGCTCGTGTAGCACACAGCCGGGGACACCATCCGGTCCCATTGATGCTGTGTTTTTAGCTTTAGAGAGAGCAGCTTTCACCTGCGCATTTGAGATGTCCGGGAGGCTACACTCGGCTGGGATAGTTATCTCTCCTTTAGGGGAGAGGGGTGAAGTTTGCACTGAACCTGTCTGCCAGTATGTTGGCAATGTCTGTGGGTTCAGTGATTTTTGTATCATTTTGGACTAATTCTGAGCATATCTGGGAGTTTCCACCCAGGTTCCTAACATAGCTGAAAAAGGCCTTATGATTGTCCTTTGAATCCATGGCAATTTTTCTCTCAAAATTGGCCTTAGTTGATTTTATGAGTGCTCGTATTTTTTACTAATAATGATCAGGGGTGACTTCCCTTTTATGGATTTTGTTCTATCATGTAATAGCTTTCTCCTCTTATTGTAAAGTTTGTTAATGGCTGGGGTCCACCAGACTGGACGTTTGCCCTTTGTGGAAAGAGTCTTGGTTTTATTTGGGATTGCCTGATCCATGCAGTCCTGGAGGTGTTCATAGAAGGCATTTGTAAGGGCTTCCGCAGCTTGGGTTGTGGTTTCCTCTGGCTCAGGGGCCTTGAAGGATACCACACCAGTCTTGAGTAGTGTGAAGTTTGCTTTAGAGAAGTTCTTCACTATGGTCTTTTTGTTTGGGGTGGGGCGGGATGTGGATTTCCAGTGAGATTAGTTTATGATCAGATCTCACCAATGAGGGATATACTTCGGTGTGGAGCATTTTGTCCCCATGTTTGTGACAATGAGATCTAGTATATTTTCTCCTCTCGTGGGAACAGTGACTAGCTGTTCCATGGCATTTGAATTTATGAACTCCAGGAACCGTTGGGCTAGAAAGTTAGGGCTTGAGTAATGTTCCCAGTCTATATTCGGTAGTTGAAGTCACCCAATATGATGGTGTTTGGAGATACATTTATACCCTCCAGTGTCTTCAGGAAGGCTGTGTGGGGTTCCTGAGTTTGAGAGGGTGGCCTGTAGCATGCTACAATTTGTAGAGCAGTTTTGCCTATGGTTAGTTGCACCTGGATGGTTTCCGAAGCTTTGTGCGTTGCCACCAACCTGGAGGTGTGGGTATCCTTTATGAATATGGATACACCCTCCTTTTGTGGTGTGGTCCGGGTTTTGGGGCCGGAACGCATGATATGAGGTAAAACCTAATAGTGCCGGGGTGCTCTCAGGAGCCTTGAACCAGGTTTCAGTTACAGCACAGACATCGATGTTCTCCATACTGAGAAGGGCCTCGAGTGCGTGCATTTTGAGATTTAGACTTCTGGCATTGAGCAGCATTACCCTCAGTTTCTTCCCATTTTGGTTTTCTAGGGTGGTAGGTTTAGAATTTGAGCCTTGCCTAAAAAAGGCACTATGGGGTGGCAAGAGCCTTAGCCAATATCCGGAATCCCAGGGGTGACAGGTGCAAGCCGTCCCTTGCGAAGCAGCGTGGCTTGTCAAGCATGTCATCCCAGGCAGACAGACACTGGATCCCCTTTGAATGACACCAGACATTAAGCCAATTGTTAAAGCTGATCATCTTGTCTCTATATTGTGGCATCATTCTTGGTGAAGGAAGGATACTGCTCAGGGTTAGGGTCATACCTGCCTGGGCTACATAATCAGAGAGCTCCTCTATGTCTCTTTTCATGTAGTCCAGGGAGGTACATCTCAGGTCGTTCACACCAGCATGGACAATGACTGTGTCATATTTGTACTTGCCGTGGAGTGACCAGAGTGCTTGTGTTATGTGGCGGATTCTAGCACCCGATAGGCAGCTTACTGTGACCCTCTCCTTGTTCAGCCTGGTGAGTGGGACGTCAGTGTGTCTGACTATGGAGTCACCTATGACAAGTATGTTTGGTGTTGTATTTGGCCTTAAGGGCTGTGACTGCTTTGCACACTGCTTTTGTGGTTTATGTGTTGCTTGTGGGGTGTCTTGAGGTAGCAGTTGTTTGGGTGTCTGCTTTGGAGGCCTCTGCTGTTTAGGTAAATTTTACTCAGAGCCTCCGAGTATGTCTTTGTGTGTTTATGTGTTTGATTCAGTGGAGTGGTAGCATTATGTGAGGCTGGTTTTGTGGTGTGTGTAGTTGCCTTCTCCTCCTGTCTGGTCTTGCCAGTCCTGAGTTGAGAGAGCTCAGCCTCCAGTTTGGCTAAATAGCTGCATCTCTACAAGTATTTGTGTTATGTGGGAGGAGGAGAGGGTTGTCTGTGTACACGAGGCAGTTATAACATTGCCTCAAGATTCCCAGATTCACCAACTGGACCGGAGAGGAGATTGACAACTGACCTTTGGACATGCTAGAATAATATTGGGAAATCCTTAATTGAAAACAAGGGCCAGTGGGGAGTGAGGGTGTAGTGCTTTTAATTTTTAGTGCTGACTTATATAATTGCTTTAGTGAGCAAGTGCCAGGTAACTTGAGTGCAATGTGTTACAAGTAACTAAATGCAAAAACGACAAACAGTAACTTTCTTTCAAGTGAAACAAGGAAATAAGTACAGTAAGCAATGCAGATATCACTAGTGATCCACAGAAGCGCTGAGAAGTTGCGTATTAGGTGGAATTAGCTTCCAGGGAAATAACAAGCAAACAAACAACAAGCATATAAACAAAGCTAGATTCAGCAGGCCTGGATCTAGTCTATGCTAGAGCAAACAAGGTGCACCAATTTCAGTAAGATACAGTTCAAATATTCAGGCACTATAAACCTTTAACCAGAAATTCCCAGCTCAGAAGGGCAGAGTCCAGCCTCTTCTCCCACAAGAGTGCAGACCACAAAACTTCTTAATGTAAAATAACTGGCCTGAAGCCCAAGTGCCTAAACCAGAACTAATACAGCTGGACACTGGGCTCTCAATCAGCAGTTCCCAACTTAGAAGGATGAAAGCTACCTGTCCTGCCACCACAGTGCTTGCCACAAACCTTCCTAATGTAAAACAACTGGTCTGAAGTCTGAATATATATGTGTGTGTGTGTGTGTGTGTGTGTGTGTGTGTGTGTGTGTGTGTGTGTGTATGTGTACGTGTGTATAGATATAGATATGGTTTACTATCGTAATATTGAAAACCAAAATCCTGGGACTAGAACATAATATCATAAGACTGAAATGCTGAAGACCACAATATTGAATTCCTGGACTTGCCCCCTTTCATGACCCATGTGAGCACTTCTTCCTGGTTTTGCAATAGTAGGAATATTCATTATTCAAGATTTTTTGACCTTTTAGTTTTCAGTATTTTGGTCTTTCAATATTATATTTCAGGATTTTTTTTTCAAGATTTTTATTTTCAGTATTAACACACACACACACACATATATATATATATATATATATATATATATATATATATATAGTTACAATTTGAAAGTGCAGATGCTCGTAAGTGCGAATGCTTTTTAGTGCTGAAAAAAATGAACGCTTATGTGAGAGAATTTTCTTTGCAATGGAGTTTCTGACAGAAGTCTTTCGTATGGGATAACAATACATTCTTACCTTGCTGTTGGGTGAACTCAGAGTTAGTGTATATAATTAGCAGAGGGTATGGGGGAACATCCCCCCCATAGGAGGTACAGAGGGCTTGCCCCCTGCAAAAAATAGGAAAAAATGTTTCCTTTTTTTTGAGTGATCACCAATATGAGCATTCACTCTAAAGTGTTCATTCTTTAGAAATTTGCTCATTTAAATGTGAAACACTCGTGTATGTGTATGTATGTATATATATATATATATATATATATATATATATATATATATATATATATATATATATATATATATATATATATATATATGTGTGTGTGTGTGTGTGTGTGTGTGTGTGTGTGTGTGTGTGTGTGTATATGGTTTACCATTGATATCCCAAAACTGCATTAATTGACTGGTCACATGATTGACCCAAAATGTGGAATCCAGAATGTCGAAAAAGTGGCCAAGTCATAACTGAATACATTGACACCCATAGTTCGATGTATTGGACATAGCAGGAGGTGACGTCAGTCACCCATGCTATGCAACTTAACATACAGTGACATTCCACATTCAACGGTACATGTAGTTTACTATTTTGCAGGGGGGGTGAGCCCCTCTACACCCCCAATACCCCCTGCAAATTTTATATACCAACTCAGAGATCACACTACAGTGAGGAAATGGGTTAATTCCATGTTTCTCACTGAATTGTGATCTCTACTCACAATTCTGAATTCAGATAGTTGAACTACACTACCCATTCATTGTAGTGTAGTTGAGGTTTTCTGATTTGGCATTATGCCCCTTGGAAAAGTACCTTTCAAACACATGCTATTCGAACACAGGCACTTTGCAAATTCAATAGTAAACCTATATACAGTGGATATAAAAAGTTTACACACCCCTGTTAAAATGTCAGGTTTTTGTGATATATAAAAAATGAGACCACAATAAATCATTTCAAAACTTTTCCCACCATTAATGTGACCTATAACCTGTACAATGCAGTTGAAAAACAAACAAATCTGTTAGGGAAAAAGTATAAAAAATAAAAAAAACTTACAATACGCTGGTTGCGAACGTATGCACACCCTTAAACTAATACTTTGTTGAAGCACCTTTTGATTTAATTACAGCATTCAGTCTTCTTGTCTTCTTGAGTGCACACCTGCCATCAATTAAAGAGACTCTGATTAACCCCAAATAAAGTTCAGCTGTCCTAGTAAGATTTTCCTGACATTTACTCATAAAACTGCGGTGGTAGTGCTGTGGTAGTGTTGTCGCCTCACAGTAAGACGTTGTCCTGTTCGATTCTCAGCTAGAGCGTCTTCTCTGTGGAGACATGCATGAATGGGCGTACCTTTGTTGAAGGTTGTGCGTCAGGGCCGGTAACTCGGCACATAACAATCTACTGCCAATCATTAGCGAACCGGAGTTCCGCTGTGGTGACCCCTAACCGGGAAAAGCTGAAAGACACAATAACAACAACAACCTGCTACAGCAAAAGCCATGGTTTGCTGAGAGTTTACAAAGCATCAAAGGGATCTCATTGTTGAAAGGTATCAGTCAGGAGAAGGGTACAAAAACAAGCATTTCCACAGCATTGGATATACCATGGAACACAGTCATTAAAAAGTAGAGAAAATATGGGACAAGATTGACATTGCAAAGAACTGGATGTCTCCCCAAAATTGATGAAAAGACAAGATGAAAACTGGTCAGGGAGGCTGCCAAGAGACCTACTGCAACACTGAAGGAGCTGTAGGAATTTCTGGCAAGTACTGGTTGTGTACTACATGTGACAACAATCTCCCGTATTCTGCATATGTCTGGACTATGGGATAGGGTTGCAAGACGGAAGTCTTTTCTTACACACAAAAAGATCCAGGCCTGGCTAAAATTTGCAAAACAATACATCAAGTCTCCCAAAAGCACGTGGGAAAATGTGTTATGGTCTGATGAGACCAAGGTTGAACTTTTTTGGTCACAATTCCAAAAGGTATGTTTGGGCAAAAATGCCACTTCGCATCACCAAAAGAACACCATCCTCACGGTGAAGCATGGTGGTATTAGTATCATGCTTTGGAGTTGCTTTTATTCAACTGGAACTGGGGCTTTAGTCAAGGTGGAGGGAATTATGAATAGTTCCAAATACCAGTCACTTTTGGCACAAAACATCAGGTTGTCTGCTAGAAAGCTGAAGATGAAGAGGAATTTCACCTTTCGAAACAACAATGACCCCAAGCATACATCCAAATCAGCAAAAGAATGGCTTCACCAGAAGAAAATTAAAGTTTTGGAATGGCTCAGCCAGAGCCCATATCTAAATCCAATAGAAAATCTGTGGTGTGACATGAAGAGAGCTGTGCACAAGAGATGCCCTCGCAATCTGACAGCTTTGGAGCACTTTGGCAAGGAAGAGTTTGCAAATATTGCCATGTCAAGATGTGCCATGCTGACTTCTACCCAAGAAGCCTGAATGCTGTAATTATTATATTTTTTCCCCTAACAGATTTGTTTGTTTTTCAATTGAATTATACAGGTTATAGGTCGCATTAAAGATGGGAAAAGTTTTGAAATGATTTATTGTGCTGTCATTTTTTTATATCACAAAAACCTGGCATATTAACAGGGGTGTGTAAACTTTTTATATCCACTGTGTATATATATATATATATATATATATATATATATCCAAAAAATCCAGATACCCAATGAGAGGAGATATCAGCAGGATAAAACGCTGCTTCCGGGCCTATAATCCAGGAAACAAATCACGTTCAGTAGCGTTGTCGTAAGAATATATATCCAACAGCCAAAATCACTGTAACTCCAACGTGCTACACAAACCACAGAATGCTGGCAAACAGGATTAGTTCGTAACTGGTAACAGCAAAGATAAGCACAGTGTATAAAACACACAAAGCTTTATTTCGTAAGCGCTTTCGCGGACTTCTCCGCTTCCTCAGACGTTGTAACAACAGGACATGACATCATAGGTCCCTTTTATAAAGGATCCTGTCAACATTTAAAGCAAAACGCTTCTTAAAATATTTAAAATTGTTAAAATGTAATCACATTACATATATATATATGTTACTTTACATCCATGTGTAATATTACCAACGAAAATCACATATTTAATACAATAAAAATGTAATGACTAATAAACCTGACAGTTAAAATTAACAATTTTAAATACTCTAAGAAGCGGAGAAGTCCGTGATATATATTCTTACGACAACGCTACTGAACGTGATTTGTTTCCTGGACTATAGGCCCGGAAGCAGCGTTTTTCTTGCTGATATCTCCTCTCATTGGGTATCTGGATTTTTTGGATTTTTATCGTTTTGGTTGGGGCAAGTGTTTTCATATATATATATATATATATATATATATATATATATATATATATATATATATATCTATATTGGGTCTATATTATAACATTGAAAGTTTAATGGTTCGAATCACTAAAGGTCGACCTTTAATGATCGAACCATTAAAATTTCGAATGTTCAGAAAAAATAAATAAAAAGAAACTCCAAAGGGTGTAGGCAAGCCGCCGTGCACCCCTCACACACCCCTGCTACTTAAATATACCAACTCTGAGACTGCACTACATTGAAGTAAATGGAAATCTCCCCTTATGGAGATTTCTGTTTACCCATTCGACGTTCTGTACTTTCACTATTCTCATGTCGACAATGTCAGATTTGACATTGTCGGCTTTCGAGAATATAATAGGTAACCATTATATATATATATATATATATATATATATATATATATATATATATATATATATATATATATATATATATGAGTCTACTTCTAAAGACTGACTGCCACATCGCCGACTTTCAAAATGCCAAGACAAGCATACCGAGACTTCAGAAACCCGAGAGTGACTGTTTATTAGGGTAAGTAAGCACTTGGTCATCATGTCTTGTTTTCCACTGTAGTGTTATCCTGGAGTTGGTGTATTTACTTAGGGGTGGTTGTGGAGGCACAGCCCCACAGATTGGGGTGTGTGGAGGGCATAACCCCCCAACTAGATGGGTTTTACTTTCCTTGGTGTGAGCTTCTTTGATAGTTGTCCGCATGTTTACTGACCCTGATGAAAATCGCTGTTTGGGTTTCTGAGGTTTTGTTATTTTCATCTTGGCATTTTGAAAGTTGGTGATGTGTCAGTCAGTCTTTAGAAGTATATATATATATATATATATATATATATATATATATATATATATATATATATATGGATTCACTTTATAATGTCGAAATATTGAAATGTCGAATTTCAGTATCTCGAGACTATAAAGTCAAACTCTTAAAATATCACGTAAAAAAACAGCGAAATTTGAAATATCGAATGTTTGTTTCAGTGCTTGAAATACTGAATGTTGGTTTCAGTGTTTACTTGCAAAAAAATACAATGGATACAATGGATAACACGTCTGTAACTGCTCCAGGGACTTTAGGAGCCGTGTATCACAATTTCAGCTCACAGAAGGGCAAGTATGTTCTTATACTGTATGGTTATGTTATGAATCGGGAAAAGGTAGTGCAAGAAAAGATGTACTGGTGCTGCAAGTGGAAATAATCCCTGAAGTGCAGAGGTAGAGCCATCACTGTAAGTGTTCCGGATGGTGAGAAATTGTTGAAAACCGTGTAACACACACATGGAGGTGATCCAAGTGAGACAGAGAAGTACAGGGTGTGCGATGAGATAAGAGTACGTTCTAAAGTGTCTCGTGATAACCCTTGTATTGTAGTCAATGATGTATAGGCGTCAACATCCGCTGACAAAACACCAAGCCTCCCCACATGTAAAGCTCTTATTCAGCATGTAGGTAGGGTTCGGAGAAAGAATGTTAAAGCAGATAAGCTGTGTTGCATAAATGATATAAAGATCTCTGATTATCCTATGAAGTCTGACCCTTCATAAGTAAAACTATGTCTGACAGCACTACTGATATAACTGTTATTGTCTTTAGTACACATCAAAACCTGTTTGATCTTAGCACTGCTACAATTTGGCTGGTAGATGGCACATATTTCTATAAGGGGATTATGTGCCGTCAGTTATACAGCATTCATGGACTGGTACATTATGGTAGTTTTCATAAAAGTGTACCATTACTGTTCTGCCTAATGAAAAAAATCACTAAAATCCTATAACTTTATGTGGCATTGTGTTCTAAACTTGCTAGATGAGGAAGGATTCGAATTACACCTTAAGTACGTTTTAAGTGACTTTGAAATTGCAGCCAAAGGAAGTGTGAATATGAATCTGCAAGGTGTTGTGTCCAAGGGATGCCTGTTTCACTTTGGGCAGAATATTTGGAGGAAAGTGCAGCAGTTGGGTCTTTCACACTTGTATAATACTAATATGAGTTTCCAACTGCATGTTAAGTGTCTAGTAACATTAGCATTTGTGCCCGAAAATGATGTGCTGTCATGTTTTATGGACGTTAAGGACATGTTTCCTGCAGAAGGGAAATCTTTATTGCAGTACTTCTCCGATTGGTACGTTCTAGGCAAGTTACAGAAGTTTTGCACTAGAACTACAGGATTTTCCCATTTTCCACCCTTATTTCCAGTGTCATTCTGGAATGTTAATGACTTAAATGCACTGTTCTTGCCTCACACCTAAAATAGCGTGGAAGCTTGGCACCGTAGATTAAAGGCACTACTGGGTCAACGTGCCTGTGATTTGAATGTCCTTATGACCGTATTAGCCAGAGAACAGGACAGAGTTGAGGAACTATGAATCAGAATGACTTGCGGAGCTCCGCCTTCTCCTAAGAGGAGTAATGTTGTACAAAGGCATACACAGTTTGAGAATGTGCTGAGAAATAGGGATACGTATTCACCAACCCAATTCCTTATGGTGATTGCAAGATTGTTGAAAATGTAAGTGTAGAGTTATACGTGCTACATGTCATTCACATGTTTATTTTGATTATTATCGTTTGTCTACACTATGTCATGACAGCCTTGCCTTTATTTTGGCAAGTGCCGTTGAAGTGGTGCAACTTAAAGTATCAGATAAGCTAGGAGCTTCGTAGCACCAACATAGTTTGGCAGTACAGGTGTATGTATTGGGCTGTTATACCAGATGTTACGGACACCTATATTGGTTCTACTTTCTGGGTTGCTTGTATTCACGGACAAGGATTTTGTACGTGGAGTTTGTTTTGCACCGCAATGTACGGATGTACATGTTATAATTGGACTTTTCATTTCCGATATTGTACTATGATTACTGACTCTATTAAACATATTTTTGCAGTTTTCAACATTCGGATAATGTCGTGTACAGCGTTAACCCATTGGATATCTGTTAACTAGGTTGTTGGATGTTATGCTTATTTTCAACGTTATGACGGGTGATTTTGTTGTTTTGAACTTGGGTTATCTACGGTTTGTTGTTTTTGCTATTCGATGTTTTCATTTTTCGACTTTATAGTCTCGAGATACTGAAATTCAACATTTCAGTATTTCGAGATTATAAAGTGAATATATATATATATATATATATATATATATATATATATATATATATATATATAGTTCCTATTATTTTAGCAAACACATTAAATTACGAGGGAAAAAAAAATCACTGGCCCGTTTTCGGGACTTTGCCATTTCCTCCACTGTGGTGCGATCTCAGAGTTGGTATATTTAAGTAGGGGAGTGGGTGGGGGGCTGTGCACCACATCGGGGGGGTGGACGAAGCCCCCCCCACTTTATTTTGTGTTTGCATTTTTTTCCCTTATCAGTGATTTTTTTCTGCTGGGAAAAAAATGCTGATCCGTGTGTTCAACATTTTGGATTTTTGGGGATTGTGGATCGATTATATAGCATTCACAATTCAGTGCATTTGCTAATATAATATAGACTATATATATATATATATATATATATATATATATATATATATATATATATATATATATATATGTGTGTGTGTGTGTGTGTGTGTGTGTGTGGGTCTATGTCAGAAACTCTAAAGTCATATGGTTGAGACCATATTATTGAGCTTCCGAAAACTCGAACCTCAACCCCCCCCAAATAAGTGTACGTTTTTTATGTTTTTGCAGGGGGGCAGGACCCCTGCACCCCATGGGATCATTGGATCATAGGAAGTTACTAGGCTACTGACCCTAGGGCCCTTACAAGCCTAGCCAAGTTCTACTCTTATTTCCACAATCAGCACCTATTACCCCTGTCCAAGAGGGACAAAGGTGGAATTCCTGGGTGAATTCACTGTTACCCATCCAATTGTTTAGACTGCATTTGAAGAGGATCAATGAAATGCTCTTTTTCACATGAAGGGGGGAGTCTGTTCCATAGGTACAGTAACCTCTGGGAGACAAATCTGTCCCTCAAGCAGGTTCTGTTAATGTCACATACCAGGTTAAGGCCTTTAGAGTGAGTAACCCGTGTACCATTTGACTTGTGGATATGCAGCATTTCCAGCAAAGCAGGGTCAAAAATTGCCTTATATGTAGGGCAGAGGTCTCCTCTGAGTAGTCTATGTGAAACAAAATAAAGTAACAGTGATTTCAGATGACTCACATAAGACAGATGCTGAAGACCTAGAATTTTTCTTGTGAGGAACCTTTGTGGTTTCTCCAGTTGCTGCAAGTGCTTGGAAATGTACATACCAAAAACAGAATTTAACTCAATTATTGGCCTGATGAGAGAAGAGTACAGGGAGGTTATAAGTTCTTTTTTTCTAGAGGCAATGCCCTTACTTATGAGGTGAGAAATATAGAATCCCCTTCTTACAACTGTGGAGACGTGTGTCAAAGGTGAGGTTGCTGTCAACCTGTGTGCCCAGGTCTCTCACCAGTGAATGTGTACTTAAGGTGTTGCTACTGATGTGGTAGTTAGCAGGTACATAGCCCTTACCAAAAACAATGATAATATATGTTTTGCATTGAGTTTAAGGCCATGACTTTGACACCAATCATTTGTTTGTGTAAGACCCTCTTGTAGGCTGTTGATATCATTTGGAGATGCTATGACTGCTCCCAGTTTACAGTCATCAGCAAAGCTTGTCAGTCACAGACCTTTAGTTTTTGCTTGTACTTCGGAGAAATAGATTCCAAACAGTAGAGGTCCCAAGACTGATCCCTGTGGGCACCACTGGTTACAGGTCTGCTGTTGCAGGTGGATTCCCCTATTTTGACTATATGGGTTCTATCAGTGAGCCAGTTAGTGACCCATCTAATGATATAAGGGTTGATAGCAAGCTGGGTGAGTTTGTTAATGAGTGGGGGATAGTGTCAAATGCCTTGACTAAGTTTAGGTAGGCTGTATGCACAAGGGGTTGTGTCCCCCACACCCCCTGTAAATTATATATACAAACTCCGAGATCACATTACTGTGAGGAAAAGGGTAAACTTCCTGATCCTCACTGTGCCGTGATCTCCATTCAAAGGCTTCGGGTTTTCAAAAACCCGATCACATGGTCTCAACCATCTCACAGGGACCCATCTATACATACACACACACACACACACACACACACACACATATATATATATATATATATATATATATATATATATATATATATATATATATATATATATATATATATATATATATAGATATATAGATATAGATATATCAGAGAAATACAATAATATAAAAGTAAAGAAAATAAAGAAAAAATAAATTAGTAAATTAAAAAAATAAATTAGTAAAGAAGCTAGTAGATAGGGTGGATACTATAACCACATATATACATATGTAAATATATACAAGTAATAGCCGACTGTAAGTAGTATCTCAGGGATACCAAGAAGACAGATCCAGTGGTGTTCAGGTAATATAAGTTATTTTGCTTGTGTTAGGACATTTGCACTGACTCTGCTTTTAGGTAGCTCAGGACTTGCTCATGAGTGGAACTAGAAGGGACTGCAAGACTGACCAGAAGACTAGTGTTAGTGGCAGTACTGCAGGCATTGTACTTGAGAGTGATGCTGATGCGAGAGTGAAGTCATAGGATGAAACTCTCAATTTACTGGTCCATCAATCTGTGTCTTAATACTTACTTATTGTCAAGAGCTTTGGGTAGTCACCATAAAAATGAGATCGCAGAAAGAAGTGGCAGAACTGAGGTTCCCTCAAAGGGTAGCTGGTCTCACACTTACTGATATAGTGACAATCTTAGCATGTAAGAATCAGCACTTTTTCATCATGTGGAGAGGCTTCAGTTGAATTTGTTTGGGTACCTTTTGAGGATGCATGCCATTTAGGCACTTCCCTCTGGAGCTGTGCTTGGCACAGCCCACTAGGTGGAGGCCCCTGCACAGAACCCAGGACACTTTGATGGGACTGTATTATTCATCTTACCTGGAAATGCCACAAGATGAGATGGAGAATGCTGTTGGGGATAGACAAGTCTGGCCATCCTTATTCTGCTTGTCAGTGCAAAAGCACTTTTGAAAATAGCAAGAATAATAATGATGCTGATGAAGATGATGACGATGAGGATTTTAGTCACTGGAAATGGGTAGAACAAATGCAGTAACATCTAGTCTAATTAATTATTTATTGATCTGTCTTAACAGATTATGTAACAAACCCAACTACATAACATATTAGACAATACCAAGTTCTTGTCATTCGGGGTGTAGGACTTCGCACTGGTGGACTCGAGCACATGTCATTCAGGCTAATAAAGGTAGTATATATAGTTTTAGACTAAAACAAGAAGGAAACTATGGTAATAAATTAATATTTTAAATTGTGTCACAGTTCTTGCTGCAGTACATCTTTTCTCAGTTGCTTAACAAAGATTAGTTGCTGTTCCCTTTTGCTTCATCCCCCTTCTTTCACACAGATTCATAAAATTCAAAATGCACACTATATGCTTTTTAGTATGAAAATGTATTTAACGTTATATAGGTTCATATATTCATATGTGTGTACAAGGCTAATGGCCCTGGAGTCTTTACAAGCCTAGCCCATTGGATTACCCTGGAATTGTACCATCCGACATTATTTCCCAGTGGCTCTGTTGAGTAGAGCCACTGGCGTGATCCCCAGGATGAATTTTCTATTTCCCATCCACTCATCAAAATTTCTCTTGAAGAGGGCAAGTGAGGTGCTTTGTTTGACATGTATGTAAAGTCTATTCCATAGCATGTGCAGTCTCTGGGTTATGAACCTGTCCCTCCAGCATGTTCTGTTTTTTGTGTAATGAGGTTGAGGTCTCTGGAGCATGTGGTGTGGAGGGATTGGGATTTCTTTAGATGTAGCATTTCTAACAGAGCTGGGTCAGACATGGCTTTGTAAGTCAAGCAGAGATAGCTTCTATGTAGGCGATATGAGACAGAGAATAGTTGGTGTTTTTTGAGTCTGTCCATATAGGACAACTGTTTTAAGGCCTAGGATCATCTTTGTGAGGTACTTTTGTGGCCTCTCCAGTTTTTGCAGGTGTCTAGTGAGGTACATGCCAAATGGGGCATTGTACTAGATGATTGGCCTAATGAGGGAAGAGTAGAGGGAGACAATGACATCTTTCTTCCTGGATGCAAAACCTTTAGTAATGAGATGTGCCACATAAAAGGACTTTCTGACCACAGTAGCAATGTGGTGGTCAAAAGAGAGGTTGCTGTCATCCTGTGTTCTCAGATCTCTTATAATGCCTTCTGTGTTCAGTGGGCTACCATTGATGTGGTAATTCATGGGAACAGAGTTTTTCCCAAAGGGGATGATGACACATTTTTTTGGCATTGAGCTTAAGGCCATGGTTCTGACACCAGTCGTTGGTCTCAGTGAGAACTTGAGAACTGATATTGAACTGATCAAGCCTTGTGGTGGTCACAGTGTATGTATTAGCTATATATGATCATGCTTTTTTTTTTCATTTGACATTATCTAATTTATCATTGCTCTTGTCCTTTCTAGTCACAAGTACTCATATAACAAAGGACAATTTTAGGCATTAACTAATCAAGTGCCAAGATGTAGAGACCAAATGGCTGAAAATCTGGACTTACATATACACGTTCGAGATTGCCATTTCTCAGAATATTAACTTTCCCTGAGGTATGGTAATTTTGGAGTTGGTATATACACGTTCATGTGGTGGAGCTGTTTGCCCCACATTGGAGGTGCAACCTGTAAGCACTCAGGTTAAGTGCCTTTCAAAGAGTCACACAGTAGGCAGTGGAGGCTGAGGGAATCAAACCTTGGACTATAAGAAGCAGTTCATAGCTTTAATCCTCTGTACTGACTGCCAGAATCTTCATTTTTCAAAGATTATTATTTCTGAGATATAACTAAAATAGTACACGTTTTCATAAATAGATATGTAACAATGTTCACTTTCTTAATTTAATGCACATTACATATCGGTAGTAGTTTAATTCATCATAACCGTTTCAAATGAAACCATGTAATTTTTTTTGAAAGATGGCAGATTTTGGAAATGTTAGCAAAAGCCCCGAAGCGTTGCAGATTTTCATAAACATGCATAATATGTCACGTGCAGCATAAGTTGTATTGCTTATTCATAATAATAATGTATTCTATTTGATAAGTTTCAGCTGTTTGGAGTTTCATTGGAGGTGCATTCAGTAAGCTGTGATAATAAAGATGCAAAATGATGTCTAGATAAATATGTGAGAGACTAAGGCATTGCAGGAAGGCTTACATATACTTGAATGACAGGCAATTAATCATGTTTTGTTTATCTGAGCAAAGTTGATCAAGTTACCTTTCTTGTACATCAAAATACATCAAAAGATACTTTCCTTGGACCAGGTGTGCTGTTTCAAGGTACAACTTTGGTCAATTTAATGTTTTATGCATATAAGAACACTGTTTACTTACAGTGGGATCTCTGTTTGTATGAAACTAGTTTGTAGTTATGAGGATTTTATTTAAGTTGTTTAAGTTTTGTTTTGTACAGGCAATGAAATAACTCTTTTGTGAGACTGCTGTGTGACTTAATGAATAGTATTTATTTTTTTCCCACAGTTGTGCATCATAGAGTTTGCATATACAAATTTGGTGGTGTGGGGGTGGGGGGCTGTCAACATGCGAGGTGCAGAGTTTTATTTATTTTTTTATTGTTAATGGGTGATTTTCTGAGACACACTGATTTTTTGAGTAGATGTAATTAACAAACAGTACCTCAAATGTTTCTGCTTTGCTTGATTATAGAGGAACCTGTACCCTGCTTCCATTCTGAAAGTCTTTGAAACCAGATCTTACTGAAATTACATGGTGCATTTTAATACTTATTCAAGTATTACTTTTCACCTGTTTCTACATACTTTCCTAGAGAATATACAATTCATATGGCTGTTGGCAGAAGTTATTTCTTGTAAATATTGTAAATAAATATATATTAGTTGTTCTCTAAAGGTAGTCAATACTTTACTAAGACCGCGACAATCATTTTAAATAAATGTGAATGCTGAAATATACTGTTTCCACCATGATATGTATCTTAATTACATACTTTTCAACCTCAGTGCAAGAAATCTGGCAAAGTCAAAAGTAATGGGGGGGGGGGCAAAGGCCCAAAAGTAGGGACAGATTTTAAATACTGCTTTTATAAACGTAGAAAGCGCTAGAATATTTTTTTTGTGTTAGCATGAAATTTTTGAGATACAAAATGTAAAATTCAAATATCTGTCACTATTTAATGACTTCAGTCCTCAGTGATTTGCCAGAAACCCTATATTTTATGAGGAAGAGACCAAAAATATGAGTCAAAAATATGGACATTTTGAGAAAATCTGGAGAATTGAGAGCTATGCTTAATTATCATAATGCATCTACTGATGTCTTTGCTTACAACTATAAGATTTGTTTGTACTCCTGCTTTCTCATAGCTCTATTATATACTTGTTTTCACTTGCACATAACATTTTAGACAATTACGTACCTTTTCTGTTTGCATGTTGCCCCCAGGCCTGGATTATGGTGTAAACAGATCTTTTGACTACTGCATTTATCTAGCTCCCAAACGTTAAGTAAATGATACATATATACAGACATACATGCATAAAGTGGCAGAAGGTAAAGCACTGCAGAAATTCCTAAGGCCATTTTAATTACATGTTAATTTATGCCATGCATCATTCATTACTTGTACACTGGGTAGTTATTTCATTAACCGTTCTTTATAGGAAATAATTCTTCATGTACATAATCACAGAGCACCCAAAGGTTAGGTTTGTAAGGGAAGCTGTGTATATTTAAATAATAAAATGAAAGTTTATGTGGAATACAACCCATTCATATAGAGTACCAGCGAAGAATTGAATCATAATATAAGCACTGCACAAAACAATGAGAACCAGTTTTCAGAGAAACTTGGGGATGAAAGAGCGAAAAAAAAAAAAAAAAAAGCTAGCTAGCAAGGACTTGTACTGACTGGATCAGAATTCAGCATGAAGAGGACAGGA